>NW_020175432.1:0-127037 GCF_003031525.2 Neophocaena asiaeorientalis asiaeorientalis
TCCAGTTCTCAAAAAGACTTTTTCTGGATCACTCCTGATTTTTAGTAGTCAATAGTTGTTTAAAACTTTGATACAGTTTCTATAGAAATAAACATATTTACTTATTAAAAAAAAAAAAGACACATGCACCCCAATGTTCATTGCAGCACTATTTACAGTAGCCAGGTCATGGAAGCAACCTAAATGCCCACTGACAGACAAATAGATAAAGAAGCTGTGGTACATATATACAATGGAATATCACTCTGCCATAAAAAAGGAATGAAACTGAGTCATTTGTAGACACGTGGATGGACATAGAGACTGTCATACAGAGTGAAGTAAGTCAGAAAGAGAAAAACAAATATCGTATATTAACGCATATATGTGGAATCTAGAAAAATGTTACAGAAAAACCAGTTTGCAAGGTAGAAATAGAGACACAGATGTAGAAAACAAACATATGGACACCAAAAGGGGAAAGCAGGGGTAGGGGGTGATGGTTGTGGGATGAATTGGGAGATTGGGATTGACATATATACACTAATACGTATAAAATCGGTAACAAGAGAACCTGCTGTATACAAAGTAAATTAAAAATAAATAAATAATAATGATGTTAAAAAATAGTAGGGGACCTAAATATCTCACTTTCAACAATGGATAGATTATCCTGACAGAAAATCAGAATGGAAAAAATACACTTAAACTGTACAATATAATAAATGGAACTAACAAATATCTCTAGAACATTGCAGAAACCTCCTAACACAGAAACCACTGGGACCAGATGGCTTTACTGGCAAATTCTACCAAATATTTAAAGAAGTAATGACAATCCTTCTCAAACTCTTCCAAAACACTGAAGAGGAGGGAACACTTCCAAACTCAATTTATAAAGCCAGAATTATCCTGACACCAAAGCCTGATAAGAACACTAAAAGAATGGAAAACTATAGACCATTATCCCTGATTAACAAAGATGAAAAATTCTCAAAAAATACTAACAAACAAAATTTGAACACTCATTAAAAAGAGTATACACCATAACCGAGTAGAATTTATCCCTAGGATGCAAGGATAATTCAACACATGTAAATCAATAAATGTGATATCCCACATCACTGGAATGAAAAATAAAAATTATAGGATCACCTCAATAGATGCAGAAAAGTATTTGAGAAAATACATCTTTTCATGACAAAACACCTCAACATATTAGATATAGAAGAAACATATATCAACATAATAAATACTATATGACAACCCCAGAGCTAACATACTCAATGGAGTATAATTTATTTTTTAATTATAAAATGGAAAAATTGAAATATTTTCCTGTAAGGCTAGGAACAAGATGAGGGTTCCCAGGCTTACCACTATTATTCAACATAGTATTGGAAGGAAGTCCTAGCTATAGCAATCAGGCAAGGCAAAGAAATATAAGAAACAAAATTGTCATTATTTGCAGATGACATGATCTTACATACTGAAAATCTAGAAGACTCAATGAAAAAGCTATAGCATCTAATCAATGAATTCAGTCAAGTTGCAGCATATAAGATCAATACACAGAAATCAGTTGCATTTCTATATAATAGCAATGAAACATCTGAAAAAGAAATTTTAAAAAGCTATCATATTCACAATAACATCAAAAACAATAAAATACTTAGGAATACAAAGAAGTGAAAAGTTTTGTACAATGAAAACTACAAGACTTTGTTGAAAGAAACCAAAGAAGACAGAAACAAATAGAAAAATATCTGTGTTCATGAATTGGAAGAGTTAATATTGTTAAAATATCCATGCTGCCCCAAACCATCTATAGATTCAATGCAATCACTATCACTTTTTTGTTTGCTTTGTCCTCTTCCTCTTTTGCCCTCTCAAAAATCCCTGTGCATTTCTTCCAGATGTTTCTTTCACTTAGGCCTGGGCTCTCCTGGTAACCTCCTCTAGGCTTTGCACTCCCCAGGAGCCTAAGGAAAAAAGCCTAGCCTGAATGCAGCTTGAGGCCTCAGCACCAAGCAGGTCTAAAAAAATCACATCCCAGGCCCTTCTTTGATACATCCAAGCCCCAGGAGCCAAGCCAGTTCAAGCCAGGAGCAGCTGAGAAAGATCAAGTTGGAAAAACTCACTGACTTAAGGCTGAGTGGAAATGAGAAGCACAGACTCTGGTCACTAGAAAAGCTCTGGGCATAGTCATGAGGGACACATGGGGGTCAGAACCAGAAATAGGTGGCTGGAAGGAAAGCAAGCTCCTGGGAAATTTCCTTGTCGTCATGCTTCTTGCCATCTGTCTCTGCTGCCATGCCTCCAACTTCTTACTAACTGGCCCTCATCATTTGCTTTCCTGACAACCTCGCCTATCCAAAACCAAAGGGCCCAATGACATTTATCACACAAATAGAAAAAAGAATGCTAAATGTGTATGGAACCACAAAAGACCCCAAATAGTCAAAGCAATCATGAGAAAGAAGAAAAAAAACAGACATCACACTTCCTGATTTCAAAGCTATAGAATTTAAAACAGCACGGTACTGACATAAAAATAGACCCAGAGGGCTTCCTTGGTGGTGCAGTGGTTGAGAGTCCACCTGCCTATGCAACGGACACGGGTTCGTGCCCCGGTCCGGGAAGATCCCACATGGCGCAGAGCCATAGCTGCTAAGAACTGAATAGAGCCCTCAGAATTAAACCCCAGTAAATGCAGACAACTTATATTTGACAAGAGAGTGAAGAACACCCAAGGGGGAAAGGATAGTCTCTTCAACAAACGGTGTGGTGAAAACATGAAGGAAAATAAAATTGAACTCTCATCTTGCACCACTCACAAAAATTGACTCAACATAGATCAAAGACTTAAACATAAAACTTGATACCACAAAACACCTGAAAGCAAACATGGGGGGAAAGCTCTTCAACATTGGCAGTGATTTTTTTGAATATGACACCAAAAGTAAAAAAATGAAAGAAAAAAATCAATGAGTGGAACTACACCAAAATAAAAAGCTTCTGCCCTGAGAAAGAAACAATTAACAAAATGAAAAGGAAACATATATGGGTAGGATCTGAATGACAGAGTAGAAATATCCTGAGCTGATTTCCTCCCATGGACACACCAAAACTACAAATACATATAGAATGACTATCTCTGAGAATGACTTGAAGATTGGTAGAGCAAATATCTACAATTAAGGATATTAAGAAAAAAACACATTGAGACAGGTAGGAAGGACAAAGGCACAATCTAGTCAGTACGCACACCCCTGGTGCAGTGACCTACAAGTATGAAAGGATATCGTGAACAGGAAGTTTGCATCATGCATACCAGCCCTGGGGGCCTGGCCCAGAAGTTGAGCCTCCAAAATGCCAGGCTTTGAAAACCAGCAGGGCTTACACCCAGGAGAGCCAGAAAGTTGTAGGAAACCAGGATCCTGCTGTTAATGGGGTTGTGCACAGACCAAGTCACTCCAAGTGCCAGTACAGAAGCAGGAGTTTGAAAGGTTCCCGGTGCTCCAGCAACCCTGACAAGGCTGCCCCAGCTTTCGTCACAGTCCATGCCTGCTTCAGCACCAGCCACCCCATCAAGACAACCACAGCTGGCCTGGCATGTCCAGGGACTTCTATCACTCATGCTCACCCTAGCTCCAGCCATGGCAACCTGAGTGTGCAAGGCAACCTCAGCCCAGCCCAGTGCACCCTGAGAAAAGTCTGGCCTGCACTTACTCAGCTACAGCCACCCCACCAAATTTCACTTTCACCAGGCTGGCCCAGAATACCCTATGAAAAACCCCAGCTAGTGCCCATTCTAGCCCCAGCCATTCTGCCAAGGTGGCCCTGTCCCAGCTCAGTACACCCCATGAAAAACCTGGCTTGTGCCCACTCCAGATGTAATGTCCACCAAGGCAGCCCTGGCTCATTCCAGCACACCTTGAGAAAGCTCCTCCAGCCTGCACCTACTCCAGCTACATCCATCCCACAAAGGTGACCTTAGTGACCAACCCCCCGTTCATAACCACTCCAGAAACAGTTGTCCTACAAAGGTGACTCAGGCCTTGCACATCCCAGGAAACACTGGCTTGTGCCTGCTCCAGCCCCATCCAGCCTGATGAGAATCAGGAACATGTAGTCTACATATGGGGTGTTCCTACACAGGCCATGCCTTCAAGACTAGAAGAGGAAACTAGTTTACCAAGTTCACAGAAACAAACACAGAAAGTCAAACAAAATGAGGAGGCAGAGGAATATGTTCCAAACAAAAGAACAAGATAATCTAATGAAATGGAGATAAGTAATTTGCCTAATAAAGGGTTTCAGTAATGATCATAAAGATGCTCACCAAACTCAGGAGAAAATACAGGAACTCAGTGAGAACTTCAACAGAGTTAGAACCAAACCAGCTGAAGAATACAATAACTGGAGTGAAAAATACACTGTGAAAACAACAGATTGGGTGATATGGAAGAATTCATAAGCTACTTGGAAGACAATAGTGGGAAATCCTCAATCAGAACAGGAAAAAAAAAAACCAAACTAAAATTTGAGGAATAGTTTAAGGGACTTCTGAGAGAATATAAAAAATGTCAACATATGCATTATAGAAATCCCAGAAAGAGAAGAGAGAGAGAAAGTGGCAAAAATTTTATTTGAAGAAATAATAGCTAAAAACTTCCCTAATGTGGGGAGAATACCTAGGTCTAAGAAGCACAGAGTCCCAAACATGATGAACCTAAAGAGATCCACACCAAGACATATCATAATTAAAATGGCAAGAGTTAAAGGAAGAATTTTAAAGGTAGCCAGAGAAACAGAACTAGTCACATGCAAGGAAAAACTGATGAGGCTATCAGCTGATTTTTCAGCAAGAGCCAGGCCTGGTGGAGACGTATGATGTATTTAAAGTGCTGAAAGGAAACACTTTACAACAAAGACTACTCTATTCAGCAAGGTTATCACTGAGACTTGAAGGAAAGATAAAATATTTCCCACAAAAGCAAAATTAAAGGAGTTCATCACTACTAACCAGGCCTTACCAGAAATGTTAAGTATCGGGGCTTCCCTGGTGGCACAGTGGTTGAGAGTCTGCCTGCCAATGCAGGGGACACAGGTTCATGCCCTGGTCTGGGAAGATCCAACATGCCGTGGAGTGGCTAGGCCCGTGAGCCATGGCCGCTGAGTCTGCGTGTCTGGAGCCTGTGCTCCGCAACGGGAGAGGCCACAACAGTGAGAGGTCCGCGTACCACAAATTCTTTAAGTGGAAAAGAAAAGACAATAAATAGATATATGAAAATGAACAAAAGAAAAAATCTCACTGGTAAAGGAAAATATATAATAAAGTCAGGGGATCAGGCACTTAAAATGCTAGTGCAAAAGTTTAAAGACAAAAGTGTAAAAGGGGCTTCCCTGGTGGCGCAGTGGTTGGGAGTCCGCCTGCCGATGCAGGGGACACGTGTTCATGCCCCGGTCCGGGAAGATCCCACATGCCACGGAGTGGCTAGGCCCGTGAGCCATGGCTGCTGAGCCTGCTCGTCCGGAGCCTGTGCCCCGCAACGGGAGAGGCCACAACAGTGAGACTCCTGAGTACCGCAAAAAAAAAAGTGTAAAAGAAACTATAACTACATTAAGTAAAAAGATGTAAAATATAACATCTATTACATAAAAAATGTGGGATAAGGGAGTAAAAATGTACTGTTTTTAGAATGTCTTTGAACTTAAGTAACTATCTACTAAGGTAAACTAATATATGTAACTATATTTATATATATATAGGTATATATAACTGTATATGTATGTGTGTGTGTATATATATATATATATATATATATATAGAGAGAGAGAGAGAGAGAGAGAGAGAGAGAGATTGATATGTATGAACCTCACAGTAACCACAAACCAAAGACCTACAATAGAGACACAAAAAATAAAGAGAAACAATCAAGCTATAACACTAAAAAAAAAATTAAAAATTTACCAAACCACAAGGGAAAACACTAAAAGAAGAGGAAAATTACCAAAAAAATCACAAAGCTTTTTTTAATAGCAATAAGTTCATATCTATCAATAATCACTTTAAATATAAATGGACTAAGGAATTCCCTGTTTGTCCAATGGTTAGGACTCCATGCTCTCACTGCTGAGTACCAGAGTTCAATCCCTGGTCAAGGAACTAAGATCTCACAAGCCACATGGTATGGCCTAAAAAAAAAAAGTAAATATAAATGGACTAAATGTTCCAATCAAAAACATGGTGGATGAATGGATAAACAAACAAGACCCATCTATATGCTACAAGACTCACGTCAGATCTTAAACACACACAGACAAAGTGAGAGATGCCAAAAGATATTCCAATTAAATGGAAGTTAAAAGAAAGCTGGCATAGCAAAAGTCATATCAGGCAAAATAGATATTAAAACTATGAATGTAGCAAAAGAAAAAGAGGGCAGTAAATAATGATAGAATGGTCAATCCAAGAAGTGGATATAAACTTTGTAAAAATGTATTCATTGATCATAGGAGCATTAAATATAGAAAGAAAATATTAACAGGCATAAAGGCAAAAATTGACAGTAATACAATTATAGCAGTGGACTTTAACACCACATTTGTATCAATGGACTGATCATCCAGACAAAATATCAATAAGGAAACAAAGGTCTTAAAAGACAAAATAGACCAGATTTCTTTAGAGATATATACAGAACATTCCATCCAAAAACTACAGAATACACAATCTTTTCAAGTGCAGAAGGACCGTTCCCCAGGATAGGTCACATTTTAGGTCACAAAACAAGTCTCAATAAATTTAATAAAATTGAAATCATATTAAGCATCTTTTCTGACCACAACAGTATGAAACTAGAAATCAATTACAAAAAGAAATCTGGAAAAAACATAAACACATGGATCTTAAACAACATGCTATTAAACAACCAATAGGTCAATGAAGAAATCAAAGAGGATATCCAAAAATACCTTGCGACAAATAAAAATGAAACACAGCTTTCTAAAATCTGTGGAATGCAGTAAAAGCAGTTTTAGGAGGGAAGTTCATAGCAATACAGGCCTATCTTAGGAAACAAGAAAAGTCTCAAATAAACAATCCAACTTTCCACCTAAACAAATGAGCTAAAGAAAAACAAGCAAAGCCCAAAGTTAGTAGAAAGAAGGAAATAATGAAGATCAGAGCAGAAATAAAAGGGGATATATGTATACATATAGCTGATTCAATTTCTTTGTACAGCAGAAGCTAACACAATATTGAAAAGCAACTATACTCCAATTAAAAAAAGAAAAGAAATAGAGACCAAAATATAGGAAGATCAATGAAACTAAGAACTAGTTCTTTGAAAAGATAAACAAAATTGATTAGACTTCATACAGACTCATCAGGAAAAGAGAGGGGCAAAATAAATAAAAGAGAAGTTACAAACTTGCCATAGAAATACTTACAATCATAAAAGTCTACTACAAACAATTATATGCCAACAAATTACACAAACTAGAAGAAAAGGGTAACTTTTTAGAAACATGCCATCTTCCAAGACTGAATCAGGAAAGAAATGAAAACATGAATAGACCAATTATTAGTAATGAAATTAAATCAGTGATCCAAAAACTCCCAGAAACAAATGTCCAGGACTGAACAGCTTCACAAAGGTATTCTACCAAACATTTAAAGAAAAGTTAATACCAGTCCTTCTCAAACCATTTCAAAAAATTAAAGAGGAAGGAATGCTTACAAACTCATTCTACAGGGTCAACATCACCCTGATACCAAATCCAGACAGAAACACCACAAAAAAAGATATCACAGGCCAATATCCCTGATGAACACAAATGCAAAAATCCTCAACAAATATTATCAAACAAAACAAAAACACATTATAAGATAATACAGAATGATCGAGTGGGATTAATTCCAGGGATGCAAGGATGGTTCAATATCTACAAATCAATCAATGTGGTATACCACATTAACAAAACAAAGGTTAAAAATCATCACAATAATCTCAATAGATGCAGAAAAAGCATTTGAGAAAATTCAATATGTATTTATAATAAAAACTTGCCACAAAGTGAATACAGAGGGAACCTCAACATAATAAAAGCCATATATGACAAACCCATAGCCAACATAATACTCAATGATGAAAAGAAGAAAGCTTTCCCTCTATAATCAGGAATAAGACAAGAATGCCTACTCTCACCACTTTTATTCAAAATAGTATTCTATGTCACAGCCATAGCAATCAGAGGGTAAAAGCAAATAGAAGGAATTTAAATTGAAAAGGAAGAAACAAAACTATCACTATTGGCAGATAACATGATTTATATATGTATATATATATATATAAAGACTCTACAAAAAAAATCTATTAGAACAAATAAATGAATTCAGTAAAATTAAAGAATACAAAATTAACATACAGAAAAAGGTTGCATTTCTGTACAATAACAACAATCTATCAGAAAGAGAAATGAAGAAAACCCATTTATATGTTCATTAAAAAAATGAAATACCTAGGAATAAATCTAACCAAGGAGGTGAAAGACATGTCCTCTGAAAGCTAGAAGACTTGGATGAAAAAAGTTGAAGACAACACAAATAAGTGGAAAGTTATGATCAGGGATTGGAAGAATAAATATTGTTAAAATATCCATACTACCTAAAGCAACCTACAGATTCAATGCAATCTCTATCAAATACCCAGTGACATTTTCCACAGAACTAGAAAAAATAATTCTAAAATTTGTACGGAAAAAAAAAGACCCTGAATACCCAAAGCAATCTTGAGAAAGAAGAACCAAGCTGCAGGTATTACACTCCTTAATTTCAAACTAGACTACAAAGCAATTGTAATCAAAGCAGTCTGGTAGTGGCTCAGAAACAGACACATACATCAATGGAACAGAATACAGATTCCCAGAAATAAACCCACGCTCCTACAGTCAATTAATCTATGACAAAGAAGGCAAGAATATACAATACGGATAAAAGAACCTCTTCAAAAATGGTGTTGGGAAAACTTGAGAGCTACATGCAAAAGAATGAAACTAGATCATTTTCTTACAGTGTATACAAAAATAAACTTAAAATGAATTAATTACATAAATATAAGAACTGCAGTCATAAAACTCCTAGAAGAAAGCATAAATAGTAAGCTGGTTGACATCACTTTTAGCAATATTCTTTTTCCATCTCTCTCCTCAGGCAAGGGGAAAAAAGTAGAATAAACATTTAGGACAGCATCAAACTAAAAAGCTTTGTACAGTGAAGGAAATATCAACAAAAAAGTCAGTCTACTGAATGGGAGAAGTTATTTGCAAATTATATATATGATAAGGGGTTAATATCAAAAATATACAAATATTACATTCTAAACCATTTCTCTAAACCTGTCTTCTTCTACCTGCTGTGGTTCCCCACACACATCATCAACTGTTCACTTGGCCATATTCCCATAGTTGTGTCTTTTCCCTTATTTTGGTGAGGATGGTATTTAAATGATGACTGGGGATAATAATCATAAAAAGCCAATAGATAACAGTTATCTTAATTATTACCAAATGTTTATTATCAGAGTAAAACTTGCAAATGAAAAATACCTTATAACACCAGGAGATTAATGAAAGTTATATGGTGCATATCTGTCATGATTAGAGCAAAATAGCTTAGAGAGTACAGAAAAGAGGTTATGGTCAAATCCCCTTTACTTAGCAGTATAGCATCAATGTGGAGCAATGGTTTTTTCCAACAGTGAGACAATCTTTTTACTTTAGGGTAGTGTTGGTCTTGGTGGTGGGTAGAAGAGGATCCTGCTCCCACCCAGAGAACACAAGACCTGAGGCCCTTTTGTTATTCGGTTAGGCAACTCTACCCATCTCTGCCTCATTCTCTTAGACTTCAGCTCTCTAAAGTCTTATGCAACAGCATTTTAACATCATCAGCCACCGTATTGATGAATTTCAAACGTAAAAAAATATACTTTCAAAAATTGAAAGATAGAAGATCGGAGTCCTCCGTTCACTGAGCAAAAGGATTCAGCACATTTCATGGCCTTTGCTGCTATACTGTCATTCTTCACAAATAACCAGAAATCCAAGGACTTTGTGGAGCTCTTGATCTCTTGCACAGATAAGCCCAGTTTCTGGGCAATCTCTTTGACTGACTGCTCATCCAAACCAAAATAGCTTCGATAAAGATTCAAGCACTTCTCCTGTTTAGGCAAATCAAAGCCACTGAAGAAGGCCATGAAAGGGATGATGGCCAAAGCGGCTGATTTCAGGGCATTCAGCCAGATCTTCTCTTTGAGGATAACTCTCTTCACCTCAATGAAAGCATCAGACAAATTGGACAACTGGAGCACAAAGGTGTAGCGTTTATGAGCAGGGAGATCCTGCAACAATGTCTCCTGCAGTCTTGGGAAATCAAACTTATCCGGGTGAAAGTTGGAGACCAGGAAGACACATGGATTAGATACTCCGATGTTGCTGAGAATAGCCAGGTAGTCATCTCGGATCTGCTGAAGGACTCTCTCCTTTTTGAAGGATATGGGTTTGCTTTTCTCTTCACTGTGTAATTCAACATCCACCATTGTTCTAACAAAGTAGAAATTCTTCCCCTTCTCCTTGATTTTCTGGGCCAGGAGAGCATCATTTGAGCTGAACCGTGAAGAAGAAATAATGATGAAAAAGTCATAGTCATCATCTCCCACAATTTCTAGATAAGGATCTGGAAGGGAATTGGGAGTCCCAGTTCCAGGCAGGTCCCAGGAGGTCACACTGGGATATTTCGGATGTTGATAGGGGGTTTTCTTCATGGTGGTTGGCAGAACTCCAACGTGAGCAGACCCCTCCTCTTCATGACCAAGACCTAGCAGGGCATTGATGAAACTGGACTTCCCAGAACCAGATTGCCCGATCACAGCCACATCCAAGGGAGCGTTCTCAGATTTCTGAAGTGCTTCCTGAATCTCTTCAACCACCTCTTTTAGCTTCCCCTCCTGAAAGACTCTTTGAATACGTTCAACACTTTCCTGAGAGAGGATCCCCACTGCCTTGCTGATCAATGTGGAGTAGTGAGGGACACATTTTTGGGCCAATTGCTCAAAATTCTTTCCTGACAGGAAATAGGAGGTGAACAAATCCATGCCAGTTAACCCTGGATGATCTGTGGAAAAGGAAGGGAATAAGGAGGTAAGGTGAATGAAGCAGCAGAACAGGCAGGTTTAGCTGAGGAAACACAGTGGTCTCAACAGATCGATCCCATCTCTCACACTTACTCATGTTACTACAGTTCATTTATTTTTCCGGATGACTTTTGTTTCCATTGCTACAGAAAAGACTACCTGTTTTCTAAGCTGATGATTTATATGTCCCAGGAGTCAGGACAATGTAGAGATAGAAAAATGGCCCCTAAGATGTCCACATTCCCAGAACCTGTGAATATGTTACTTACATAGTGAGAAGCACTTTGCAGATGTGATTAAGTTAATGATCTTCAGATGGAAAGATTATCTTGGTTTGTCCACATGGGTTAAATATAATCACAGGCATCCCTATAAGATTGAGGCATGGCCAAATGCAGAAAAGAAGATGAGATAATAGGAACAAAAGTTGTAGTGAAGATGGAGGGAGGGCAATGAGCCAATGAATGCCAGGCAGTGTCTCGAGCCTGGAAAAGACAAGAAAATGGAGTACCTCCTGGAGCCTCCAGAAGGAACCGGTCCTACTGACACATTAATTGTAGCCCCTTAAGATTCATTTTGACTGCTCACCTCCAAAACTATAAAAGAATGAATGTATATTGTCTTAAGCCACTAAGTTTGTAGTAATTTGTTACAGAGCAATGGAAAACTAATATAGACTGTCTGCATTTTCCTGAAGCCTGAATACAGAGCCCAGCACCTTTCCATTCTGCAGGAAGAATCACTTAGGCCAACACATTAGTGAGCACAGACGACTTCCAGAAAGACCCTCACTTCCAATAACCTGCAGCAAATCAGGACAGGACTTGCCTTGTGGGAGAGGCAGGAGACAGAGACAAGCCCACCAGGTGGCCTGCCTGCCAGGATGTATGTTCCATAATGTGGACAACCAAGAACATAGTCATTGTGGTAATAGTTACCCCATGGCAGCTTAATGTCTATTTACCTCACTTTATGGACCAGTTTGGGTGGAAGTTAAAACATGTGACAGGAAGTTGCAGAGGAAGTAAATAAGAGCTCTAATTTTCCCTATCCAATTCAGCACAGTTTTGAAACATGGGTATCTGATTAAACCAAGGCAATTTAAAGAAATTATTAATATGATATTGATGATACCTCCTATCATTCACTATGAGTGAGGAAAGTTATACCAAGAAACTGTGATTTAAAAAATATTTAGGGCTTCCCTGGTGGCGCAGTGGTTGAGAGTCCGCCTGCCGATGCAGGGGACACGGGTTCGTGCCCCGGTCCGGGAAGATCCCACATGCCGCGGAGCAGCTGGGCCCGTGAGCCATGCCTGCTGAGCCTGCGTGTCCGGAGCCTGTGCTCTGCAATGGGAGAGGCACGGCAGTGAGAGGCCCGCAGGGGTGTGCTGAACGCCCTCCATCCCCATTCCACATATTGTGCAAAGACAATTTTTTAAAAAAGTAAAATCATGACTATCAAAAAATATTAAATGAATACATGTTAAGAATTTTATTTAACTGATCACTAATGAAGGAAATAAGCAGATGTTAATGCTAGTTGAAAGGAGAATACCAAAGAAGAGACACATTTATAGCTCAGGAATATTGAAATGAATGTCAAAGTGAGACAAGAGTGCTGTCTTCTAAGAAGAAGTTGGGAAGACTATTGAACCTCAATAGACAGATTGTATTTCTATATGGGTATGGACTAAATGTGTCCCCATAAATCCATAGATAAAATGTAATGCTCAAAGTGATTTTATTAGTAAATGGACCCTTCGAATGTGCCTAGGTCATGAGGGCAGAGCCATCATGAATGGATTAGTGCCCTCATAAAAGAGACCCCAAAGAGCTAGTTTAACCCTTCTGACATATGAGCTTAAACAGAAAAGACATTCATCTAGGAAGTGTGTTCTCATCAGACACCTAATCTACATGTGCCTTGATCTTGGTCTTTCATTCTCCAGAAGTATGAGAAATAGATTTTTCTTCATAATGCACCCAGTCTGTGGTATTTGGTTATAGCCTGCACAGAGTAAGGAAATGGCGAAGAAACGAATTATTTTGCATTGCTATTAATTACCAAAACTCAAAGAGATTTAAATATCTCTATGGTAATGAAAGGCTAGAATCAGAAAACCCTGAGTGTGCATTAAACATTACATAGTTTACTACTGGAGAAACCAGTAAACATTCTGTTGCCCCAAATTTTCTTACATCTTTCTCAGAGGAAGGAAAGAAAGAAAAGAAAGAAAGAAAGAAAGAAAGGAAGGAAGGAAGGAAGGAAGGAAGGAAGGAAGGAAGGGAGGAAGGAAGAAAGAAAGAAAAAAGAAAGAAAAAAGAAAGAAAGGAAAGGCATCTTTAGACACAGGGGTTGTCTGTTCTTCAAAGAGGTTGGCCTGAACTGCTGGATGGAATTCCAGCTCTCCACCAGCCAGCCCTGTCCTCAGCCCTCCAAGCACAAAGCTGGCCTTGGCCACTGCAGGTATAGAGCATGTTTTCCAGAGAGAAAACAGACTTCCTATGACAGAGATCAGATCCAAATGATTCCACTAGAACAGCAGAAAATGCTGAGACTGCGCAGGGCCATTCCCCAGAACTGTTCTCACCAGGAAGTGCAGACACCGTGTGCTCCTGTGCTCACTGTGGAGAACAAGTGTTAGCAAGCCTCTCTGCTGCCTGAGTAATGAGGCCCCGAAGGGGGAGGCGTCAGGAAGTACAATACCTTCTAACCCGAGCCTCTCCCTCTGGAAAATCTGACAGATATTTGAGAACCCACATTTCAAGGAGGAAATGGGAGGACCTGCCATACCCTGTATGGTATATTCTCATGTATATTTTATACATTATAAAAATAAACAAAGTATATTTAATGCTGTACTTGGGTGCTGGCTGGCATAGGGATAAACCAACTGACCCACAGAACACAATACCAAAATCCCTGTCTTGGACTCAGGCGTGTGCGGAATTATGTTGAAAGGGAGACATATGTGTTGGCCAAAATGTTCGTTCGGTTTTTTTCCATAAAATGGCTCTAGTAGCACTTAGTTGTCTTTAACTTCATTTGAAAAAATTTTCTTAGAGTGTATGTGACAGCTGTCATATCAGTGTGCATTTAAAAAATGACATCAGGGCTTCCCTGGTGGTGCAGTGGTTGAGAGTCCGCCTGCCGATGCAGGGGACGCAGGTTCGTGCCCCGGTCCGGGAAGATCCCACATGCCGCAGAAAGGCTGGGACCGTGAGCCATGGCCGCTGAGCCTGCGCGTCTGGAGCCTGTGCTCCTCAACGGGAGAGGCCACAACAGTGAGAGGCCCGCGTAACGCAAAAAAATAAATAAAAATAAAAAGTGACATCAAAATTGATGAATTTTTGTGTAGCGATTTTAATATTGAAGATGGAAGAAAAAAGCAACATTTTTGGCATATTATCCTTTATTATTTCAAGAAGGGTAAAAATGAAACTGAAACGCAACAACAACAACAAAAAAGATTTGTGCTGTGTATGGAGAAGGTGCTGTGACTGATTGAACATGTCAAAAGTGGTTTGCGAAGTTTCGTGCTGGAGATTCCTCGCTGGACAATGCTCCACGGTTGGATAGACCAGTTGAAGTTGATAGCGATCAAATCGAGACATTAAGTGAGAACAACCAATGTTATACCATGTGGGAGACAGCCGACATACTCAAAATATCCAAATCAAGTGTTGAAAATCATTTGCACCAGCTTGGTTATGTTAAGCACTTTGATGTTTAGGATCCTAACATAACTTATGCTAAAATAAACCTTCTTGACCATATTTCCACATGTAATTCTCTACTTAAACGTATCTTTTTTAAAATAAATTGTGATGAAAAAATAAATAAATAAATAAATTGTGATGGGCGATGAAAAGTGGATACTGTACAATAATGTGGAATGGAAGAGATCGTGGGGCAAGTGAAATGAACCACAACCAACTGCACCAAAGGCTGGTCTTCATCCAAAGAAGGTGATGTTGTGTATACGGTGGGATTGGAAGGGAGTCTTCTATTATGAGCTCCTTTTGGAAAACCAAACGATTAATTCCAACAAGTACTGCTCCTAACTAGACCAACGGAAAGCAGCACTTCACGAAAGCGTCCCGGATTAGTCAACAGAAAACGCATACTCTTCCATCAGGATAATGCAAGACCACATGTTTCTTTGATGACCAGGCAAAAACTTTTACAGCTCAGCTGGGGAGTTCTGATTCATCTGCCGTATTCACCAGACGTTGCACCTTCAGGTTTCCATTATTTAGGTCTTTACAAAATTCTTTTAATGGAAAAACTTTCAATTCCCTGAAAGACTGTAAAAGACACCTGGAGCGGTTCTTTGCTCAAAAAGATGACAAACTTTTGGGCAGATGGAATTATGAAGTTGCCTGAAAAATGGCAGAAGGTAGCGGAACAAAAGGGTGACTGTGTTGTTCAATAAAGTTCTTGGTGAAAGTGAAAAGCGTGTCTTTTATTTTTACTTAAAAACTGAAGGCAGTTTTTGGCCAACCCAGTACATGGACTGTCAGTGAGTAAAGAAGGCTCTATCAAGTAAATGGAGCTGTACAAACTGGTTTTCCATTTGGAGAATGTTACTGATTCCCTACCTATATCACTTTTGATAATCAACTCTAGAGGAAGAGTAAAGATCTAAACTTCAAATAGAAAACTCTATTAGAAAATATAGCAGATCTTAGGGTACAGAAAAAATTTTTTAAACAAGATACCCAGAAGATAACTGTATAAATAAGATTGACAAATGGGGTGCCTTAGAGTACATTAAAATGAAAAGTTTCTGTTTATGAAAATAAATGCTTCAGGGCGGTAAAAATTCTCCAGACACGTGGAGAAGATACGGGCACAAATGTCGTAAACTAAAAATCAATACTAAGAAGGTATTTTTAAAATGCCAGAGATCACTAAGAAGCTAAACAAACCAGTATGGAAGTGCAGGGCATGGGGGGAAATGAACAGATCTTTCTCAGGAAACAAAAAACAGGTGTGGTCAATAAGCACACAGAAAGTTTAGCATCCTCCTTAGTAATGAGGCAAATGCAAAACTGTGCACAGTGAGACGACATTGTACGTCAATTCAATTGGAAAAATTTTAAAGTTGGACGATATTGAGTACCAGGGAGAATGTGAATCAGTAGAATCTCTGAAATATAGCCGCTGGGAATGTAAAATCAACACAATCACTATGAAAAAAATATGGATTCACTTTATTAAATTGTACATTCATGTACCTTGGACCCAGCATTTCCACTCCTAACATGGTACCTAGGAGTCACTGTGCAAAAATGTGCAGGGGACATGTAAAATGTGTTCCTAACAGCAGTCTTCGTTATTGTGAGAAAGGAGAGGATAGCCATTGACAGAGAATGGATAAATAAATGGAGCTCTACAACACTGATCCATTGTTATCCATAGGTAAATAAATCTTAGTAACACAACACTGAGTTTAAAATAAATAGAATTTAGTAGAAATGGTAGAAAAAAATAGTAGGAAAAAAGAATACTCTTTAAATAAATCTTCAAGAAAACACAAAAAAATATGGCTTAGGCATGCGTATGTAAGTGATAACACAACAAATGACAGAAAGGAATCGTAAATACGTACTTCATGAAGTTGCTGAACAAGGGCTGGTGACAGAGTATGGAGTAAATAGGAACACATAGGTAAGTATAGTTATTGAAGATGTTCTATTTCTTGGGATGTTTGTTCAGTGTGTAGGTGATCATCATATTATATCAGTAAACAAAGGATTTAAAAAAGAAAAATATCTCAGTTCTTTCAAATTGGTGCTGCATATATTCTTTTCTCTGCAGTCAGTCATGAATCTCTCCCTACTTCCATAGTTTGGGAGCATCAGAGAAATACTCTGTCTGACACATAGAGACAATCAATGCTATGATGGAAGAAAGAGAAATCATCGAGGGAGGAGGTGGGGACAAGAGAGGTTGTCATTCCAGGCAGAAAGAACTGCAAGGCAAAGGTGAAAGATCACAAATGAATTTGACAGCTAGCTGTAGATGTAGATGAACACATACAGACACCCAATTAAAAACTTCAGCTTTAGGGGTTTCCCTGGTGGTGCAGTGGTTGAGAATCTGCTTGCTAATGCAGGGGACACAGGTTCAAGCCCTGGTCTGGAAGGATCCCACATGCCATGGAGCAACTAGGCCCGGGAGCCACAACTACTGAGCCAGCGCATCTGGAGCCTGTGCACCACAACAAGAGAGGCCGCAATAGTGAGAGGCCCGCGCACTGCGATGAAGAGTGGCCCCCGCTTGCCACAACTAGAGAAAGCCCTCGCACAGAAACGAAGACCCAACACAGCAAAAATAAATTTAAAAAACAAAGAAGAAAAAAAAACGAAAACAAACTTCAGTTTTGGGACTTCCCTGGTGGTCCAATGGTAAAGAATCCACCTTCCAATGCAGGCGACACAGGTTCGATCCCTGGTCAGGAAACTAAGATACCACATGCCAAGGGGCAACTAAGCCTGCATGCCACAACTACTGAGCTCGCGCACCCCAACTAAAGAGCCTGCATGACACAAACTACGGAGCCCATGTGCTCTGGAACCCCCATGCCACAACTACAGAGCCCACGCACCCTGGAGCCTGTGCGCCACAAATAGAAAAGAGAAAACCTGCGCGCCACAACTAGAGAGAAGTTCGCGCGCCACAACGAAGAGACTGTGCACCACAGTTAAAGATCTCGCATGCCTCAGCAAAGATACCATGTGCCACAACTAAGACCCGACGTAGCCAAAAGATAAATAAAATAAAATAAAAGACCTCAGTATTAATTAAAAACACCACTCAGAGTTCCCCAGGGCTGGGCTGGTCCTCATTGTGAGTGTCACTCTGAGTCTGGTGCCCCATTTCATAGGCTCTGGCCTGGAGCCGCCATTGCTCAGTGATGCCCCTCAATGTACACCTCATGGTCCACAGTCAGACTTTTTAGCCCTAAGCCCACTGAGATCACATGAACCTTCCTCAAGACAAGAGGTGACACAGCATGTCATGGTCACTACTGTGTACCTACCAAATGGAATTGTTTCTTGGACTCAAGCACGGCTTCTGCCTTAGCAGGAGAAACTCCTAACAGGTCCCATCAGAGGTCTGTGAGTCTCTGGCAAGGTGCCTTCTCCCTGCACGGAGTAGGAACCCAAAGTAGGATCTGGGCAGGGTCCACAAGGGACATATAAAGGTTGCTGATTGCACTTTAGGTCCACACTTTGAAAACCTTTCCTAGGTTTGGGTTCTGCTTTCAGGCTAATCTGTCTATTAGATGCCTGAAATCGTTTGAACCTGGGCTCAAAGGAATTCACAAGGTCCAGGCAGGCAGCCAAATTCAGCCTCTTTTATGGTTGAGCCACCTCCTCTCATGTTTCTCCATCTTCTGGCAGGCCCTCAACCCACGTGATGTTTGCATGGTCATCACTTCACCACCAGGAACTGGGCAGGCTGGAGAGCTGAACAAGAGGCTGTGTCAGGCCTGTATCTGAGACCAGACTAGGCCTGGGAATACTAGCAAAGCAAAACAGGGAACAGGAGAAAAGGGAAGGAGGACAGGCCTTAAATGCTTTGCCTAAAGCCCTCAGGCTGGGGTGTGGGCCAGCAGGGTTCAGGTTGAGTTCCTCCAGAAAAATCCTCTGCAAGTGGCTTAACTATAAAAGTGTTGCTGAAGTTGAAAATGGGTGTGGTCCTTCCATTACCTTGCAAATATTTACTGAGCTTTTCAGTTGCAATTCGGCCCTGTTCTGTGGATGACTGACAAGACTAGGCCTCTAATATCTCAGTCTCCTTAGGGCATCACACCTTCAGGACAGGGAAGTTATTCCTGGACATCAATAAGGTCTCTGAAATGTACAGAGGCAGAGCACACATTTCCTGGTTGGAGGAGGGGAGGAATGTCTCAGGAAATATCCTGTCTCCTGGTCCCACTCAGGTAAGCAAAAGTCCAATTGGTCTCATAAACAATCTGCAGACCCTTACAGAGTTGAAATCTCCCCTGCCCTGGCTCAGTCCCTCCACCAAGTGAGACAGCTGCAGCAGGGACAGGAAAAGAGTCAGCTTCTCCCTCTTTCTTCCTCCTACTGACCCTGTTACAAGGATGGGAACAATAAAGGGTAGGAAAGACACACTCAGGTGGGACAGGTGCAATCCCGCTGAAGCCCCTAGTGTGGTGACTGTCCCTCACGTAGGTGGGGCCATGGGTGGCTCACACTGACATCCCCATTGGGATCTCAGGGACAGGCACAGCCCAGACCTGCAGGCCTGCTACCTCCTCCTTAGAGTTGGGCAAGGTGGGTAGCCCCAGCCTCTTACCTCCTGATATCATCTTACCGAGAAAAGAACATCCAGCCCTCACTGTTGGCCACACCCCTTGCAACAAGTTCACTAAAGTGATCTTTGCCTCTCCCTTTCCTCAACCTTTCAACTAACTTTTTCTGACCCAGGGAAGGAATCAATGGTGGCTAAACTCAATTCACAATCTCTTAGATGCATAAGAATTTCCTATCTTATTATTGACGTTTGCAACCTCTGCCCAAACCTTGGAAGCATTGTAAGCCTTGAAAAATTTCTAACTCTGTTACACTCACACAGTCCTCTGTCTGGGGCCTCTCTCCTGCCCACAGAAGACTTGGGGAGCTTTTCCTTCTGATCTGAGAGCGAGCACATGACAATCACTAGGATGTTAGGCAGGTGCCCAGGGTCACCTGGCCAGTGGTGAGCATTGCAGGTACATTGACAGCAGGTAGGGGTCAGAGCTTGGAGTCGGCAGTGGTGGATGGAGAATATGCACTCTGAGCAAAGCTGGTGATAGCAAGTGAGCCCAAGCGCTGAGTGAGATGGGCAACACCAGGGAGCATCTCTGCAGACAGTGTCTTGAGCCTCAGGAAGGGGCAGGGTCTGAGTGACGGTGAAGCTGAATGTGGACATAGGACTGAGCTGAGGACCAAATCCGAGGACATGGCTCTGGAGGGAAGCAGCAGGGCTGGACCCAGGACACCCCAACTCTGTGCTTGGCCTCTGTGCACTGACTTGACACTGACGCCTTAGAGTCTGGCTCAGGCCAGTGCCCCCTCCACTACGGAATGCAGAAAGGAAGCTGGTGCTCCTTTCCTGGACACCTGGAGTCATTTCCAGGAATAGAACTGAAACTTCCGCTGCCTGAGTCCCCCTGGAGCTGGGGCCCTGCCAGCAGTTGGATCTAGAAACAACCCAGCGGAGAGCTCCAGTGTCCCCGAGGGGCCGCTGAAGGAGAAAGCTGCAGGACAACCAACTGTCCTTGCCAGCTCCTCTTCCCTCCTTTCCCTCAGCTCTCCCTAGGACAACCCCAACCCTCCACAGTTCCATTTCTTCCTTCTGGAGCAACCTGAGCTTGAAACCCATCCAGCCCTCCAGTGTGGAGGCAGTGTGCCTCTCATCTCCACATTCCTGGCATTCGGGGTCTTCTGATGGAGACCACATGTGTAGAAGGAGGGCAGGACGTGCCACTCATACGCTCTTAGCGTCTAAGCTGGAGAAGGAGCCACTGGCCATTTCTGGGGCGTCTGGAATTGTGAGTCCACTAGTTCCCCAGGGTGGACCTCCCATGGAATAGGGACCTTAGGTGGGCTTTCAAGGATGAGACGTCTAATGGGACGTTTCAGTCCCCCTCAGTTTAATTGTGTATTAGCGTTGGAGAAACTATCTCTATTGCAGGGTTCCAACTCTTCCCTTTACAGATGATGTTAGTGAGTTGAGAGCTTTTCAAACACCGTCTCCCCAGATGTGTCCTGTTCAGTACCAGGCCCTTTGATGATGTTGAGGCTTATCATACTTTCCTGGAATAAACGAGCATGTTGATTTTCTGTCAGCCTTTCATGATAATGACCAAATGGGGAACAAACTTGGGGCTTGATGTACATTGGATTCTGGGCTCACAGAAGTCCTCGATACCTCAGATTCCACATCTGGTGCAAGGTGGGCCACACTTCTCCATGGGTCCCTTTGGTTGGGACTTGGGATAATTGGGCATGTTGGGAGCTATATAGAAACCAGCACGGGAAATCCACTAATGAGTGGTTTTCATTCTGCTTGTCTGAAGTTGTGAAATCTATTTTGTGGGTTACAACAAGAGTTGTTTTTTACTTTTTAAGTTACCCACTGGAATTGAATAAAGTGAAGAGATGGCAAATTCTGTGGTAAAATCTCTTTCTCAGGTATGTGCCTGTGTCTGTGCATGTGTGTTGAGTATATCTGGTTCCTACACAAAATGCATCTTTTACTCCTGGACTCATTCATAAGACTGGTGGCTGAGGGAGAATGTAAAGCCAGCATTAGGAGCAGTTGGGAAAGAGTAGACAATTGCCCAAACCTTCACCTAGAAGCAATCATGGAGCAGTCCTGTGAAATTAGGGATTTCTCCACATGTCACTTTCTGTCTGCTTGTTGTAAACTTTACTTTAAATTGATGTATCCCCATGCTATTTTATAACCAAACTCTTAGATGGTGACCATTCCTACCATTTCAAGAGAAATTGAATGGATGCTTAGCTCTTAAGTGGTGGCAAAGGTGACATTAGTGCTGTGAACGGCTCTGAGCTTACTGAAAAGTCCTGTGTCCATGGCTCACATTCAAACTGACCGCAAACCACAGGTATTAACTTGAGACTCTGTGTGGCCTCAACTTAGTTGTTTAAGCAGAGAGTAACTGTGCTTAAGGATAATTGTATCCCATCTTACTCCACTGCCTAAAACCTAGCCTAGCCTCCCCTCTGATGTGAAGGCTTTGGGACTTGTGAAAATATAGTACCAGTAATATTGAGTTCATATCTTCAGAAACTATCACTTCCTTACAAAAGGGATCTCAATAAGCCCAAAGCAATCAGAGGGGAAATGAAAACAGCATGTGAACTGTCCAATAATTCCTTCCTTTACCTCTTTATTCTAGAAGCAAATCCTCCCTTTATTCTCTAAGCACAATCATTCTTTATTCTTTCCTTTATTCTCTAATCAAATTCTTATTGAGTGTCTGCTCTGTGCCAGGCACTGTCCCAGCCCTGGAGCTTCAGGAATGGAAATCATTGATTTCATAGAGATTGCTTTCCAGAGGAGAGACAGAAGAGTGAGAGAACCAAGTGAAATGTGGGCCAAGCTTGATGTGATCATCAGAGAAGATTAGATTGCTCCCCTAGAGACAAGCACACAGATGGGGACAAGGGCATGGAGATGGTGGATTGTGAAGATGGGAAGGGCCTGAGCTCTACCGGACCAAGACGAAACCAGCACCCGGCTGTGCAGTCTGCTCCCCTCTGCACTGCCCTCAGAGGGAGGGTAAGGCTTCCCTGGTTCTCTGTCTCCATGTTTGAGTCCCTCTTTTACAACAGCGTTGTCTGTACCCTACGTAATACTGGGTCCTTTTTATAATTAATAAATAATAGGATATACATTTGACTGACTGCTGTGTCAGAAAATATAAAGTAGATCTATGCACATCAACATAGAGAGATGCCCCAAATAATATTGAGTTTAGGAAGTAAGAAACTGACCTTGTTAGGGGTTTTAATGTTTTGTTACATAGGCACGGTTGAATAAGTCATTGACCACTGATGATTGAACTCAATCTCCAGCCCTCCTCCACTCCCTGAAGTTTAGAGGGAGGGAGGGTAGGAAGGAACTGAAACTGCCAACCCTTTAATTCTGGCTCGATCTTTCTGGCCCCCAGCCCCCATCCTGATGCTCTGTAGGCTCCCTGCCCCAATAATCTCATTATCTTACAAAAGACATTCCTATCACTGAGGAAATTTCAACATTTTTAGGAGCTCCTTCCAGGAATTGTGGACAAAGACCAAATAGGTATTTTTATTATAAAACAGACTTTAAGCTCAATACTTTTTGTGGACAATTAAAGGGATAAACATAAAGCATTACTATATAGCTTTCATGGGTATATATATACATTAATATACATTAATAAATATGTTCAAGATGAATATCCTGACACATATTAAATTGAAAAGACTGCGGTAGTCTGTGATGGGGAGAGAAGTAAACTAGGGGAAAGAGGAGAGAGATTTTTAAGGTGGGTTTTAGAGTCACAAAAGGCAAGATAATTTGAAAACGGGCACTCCTATCATTTCCCTAGAAGTGAAACCACCCAGTCCAGGGGTGAAGACCTTTACAAACACTGTCTCCCTTTGGGAACCCTAAAGAGAGGTGAGATGTGTAGCCTTAGGGAACCTCCTTGTTCCGTCTACTCAGTTCCCCCACATCTCCTCCAGCCCCAACGATACAAGATCACATACTCACTGATGACTCCTAGGTTTGCGTGCACATCCCACACTTCTCTCATCAACTCCAGACTGGTCCCTCCTGCAGGTAGCCCTCTGAGAAATGTCCTGAGGTGACCCCACACAAGCTCTCTCCTGCACGTGGCCTGGATCAGATGTACGGACCACACATCACCCCCTTCACCCCAACATACTCTCCGCCCAGCTCCTTCTTGGGCTTGCCTGCCACATCTTGCTAACCTGACTTTCACGTTTAGATATCTCGGGCTTGGGAAAGACCCAGTTCCCTGTCCTCTAGCTGTTCTCCCAAAGCTCCTGCTAAAACCCTCATTCTGAGTTTGAAGTGAGGAGCAGGCATCACCCTCCATCTTTGCCCTGGGGATCCCACACCCTAACATCTCCCTCAAAATATCCCTTCACAAATTCCCTCACTCCAACCCTTTTGTACCTGCTATTCAGGTGAGAGCTTTGACAGTGGTCTAACTAGTTTGTGGCCACCTGAGTTGAAATATCTATGTGGTGGTTCACCTTGAAATGGAGCAGCAATTATTGCCATATATGAGCCAATAGGGAGAAAGAAGGAATGAGTCCCATTCAGATGTTACACAGCATGGAGGACCTCAGCCTGGAGAGAGGGTATCTTGAATGTATTTGAAATGTGACCTTTAAGTCATAAAAACGAAGGGTACTAGAGCAATGAGAAGACATTTTGTTTCAAAGGTGAAAGAAAAATCAAATGAATGACCAGCGTAGGGGATAAAACTGCCACCACAAAATGCTTCTCTAATATGAGGATGATTTTAGGTTGGTTATTTTTAAGAAACAGAAGACTCAGGAAGTTTTCCTTTTTACCTTCCCCTTAACTGCTTAAAAGCATTTAGATCGGCGGGGGGGCTTGTTCCAAGAAGGGAGCTGTCACCAGAGGTAACTAAAAAGAATATGAGCTTGGCATGTAGACCGGGAAATTTACCAAGGTTTATACGTTCACGTTCCTCTCTGTGTCCCATTGTCTCTACATGGCGGGTCACATACTTGTTTACCAAACATTTCCTCTTCCCATTACCCTGTGTCCTATCTTCCTCACCTTTGAAGCCCTACACCCTTAGCCCCAGCTCCTTTGCTCAGAATGAATACATAGCCTTGATTGTCTGACTACCTCTGCGCCCCATAATCTTCTGGAGCTCTCTTTCATAGGTATAGTAATTAAATTTGTTTATTTTCTCCTGTTAATCTGTCTCATGTCAATTTAATTCTTAGACCAGCCACAAAAACCCAGAAGGGTAGAGGAAAACTTTCTCCTCCCCAACACCATTTTGTTAAACTAAAGCAGGAAGTGGGTGTGGCCGACCACTCCTTGCTTTGTGTGCACGTCTCCCCACACAGTGTGATCTGAAATTGGGGTGCCCACAGCATAGGGGAGCGAAATTTCCTGTCCCAAAATGTATCTCGTTGGCATAGGATTATTTTAGGATGATTATCTTTAAGGAAGAGCTTTTACCTTCCCCTTAACTGCCTAAAAGAACTTAGATAAAGGGCTTATTTCAGGAAGAAGAGCTATCACCAGAGATTTCTACTAAGACTATGAGCTAGTGTGGTAGACTTGGGGAAACTTCGCAAGGCCTGTTTGATCAAAGTCTTCTCTGTTTCCCATTGTTTCTGCAAGGCATGGCAAACAATTGTTTACCGAACATTTATTTTTCCATCGTCCTGTAAATTGACTTCCCTCTTCGAAGTCCCAGACTCCTACCCCTGCTGCTGAAATCTGAATAGCATATAAGCCTTAATTGCCTGAACGCAGGTGTGCCTCACAGTATGGAACCCCTGCACATACAAAGTTAAATTTGTGTTTTTCTTCTATTAATCTGCCTCATGTCATTTTAATTCTGAAACCAGCCATAAGAACCTACAAGGGTAGAGGAAAATTATTTCCTCCCGTATGACAGACTCAGTCCCAGCCCTGCTGCACCTTTAAGTTCCTTAACCTGTCCCATGTTGTCCAGCACCACCTATGTGCTGGCAACTCCCAAATTTATATCTCTACTGCAGGCCTCTCCTCTGACCTCAGACCCAAATATCCCATTGTTTATACAACATCTCCCGCTTGTATGTCTAGGGTAATCTTTAGTAACTGAACAAGGCCAAACCTGTCTCAAGCCCCCATCCCTCTCTTCCCTTGTCTTATCCCTTTCAGGTAATATCAATGCCACCCCTCATTTGCACATGGGGCTGTCCACATAATCTTCTTTCTCTCACACTTCACATCCCCAATCCTGCAACCTAACAAATATATCCAGAATCCAGTCACTCCTCCCATTCTCACCACTATTGCCCTAGCCCTGGGCAGTTCTCGGCCCTCCCTCACTCCCTTAACCACCTGAGAAAGATGACCAGGCCTTCTGCACCAAACCACAGCTCTCCACCAGCCAGCCCTGCCCCTCAGGTCTCCAAACAAAAAACAAGCATCCCATCCCTGCAAGTGCAAAGAGTTTGCTTACTCACCAGTTCAACAGAGAAAAGACATTTCTGGTCAGAGCTCCGACCCGAATGTTTCCACTAAAACAGTAGAAAATGCAGAATCTGCTGAAGTGCTCCCCGCAGCCCCCAGCACAGGAACAATCCAGAGAACTGTCCTCGCCCAGATAAAGGCAGACACAGTAGAGAGCAAGGACTGGCAAACTTCGGTCCTGCCTGGGAAATGAGACCCAGGATGGGAGGCAGCAGGGAGTACAATAGCCTCTGACTTGAGCCCCTCCCTTAGGAGGAAAAGATTGATAGTTGAAACTAACATTTCCAGAAATGAAAATGAAACCAGGGAAATCGTGTTTATGTCTTTCTCTACAGTACCACATTTTCCAGTAAAGAAAATACAAGAGTGTGACTTCCAGAGGATCAGTGAGTAAGGAGAGGGCAGAGAGGTACTAGGGGTCAGGAAAGGCCAGTCTCCGAGGACCCCTGGGAGGTCACCTAGCCAAGACACCCAGGGGAGCACAGACAACAGGGAAGAAGGAAGGCTGTGAGAAACTTTTCAAAACTTCCAGTGAATGAGGGAGAAGCATTTCTCTAACTTTTCTCTGTCTTTTTTGTTCTTTCATCGTTAGGAAACCTATACGTGACTGCCACATTGTCAACCTGGCGCGTGGATCACTCCGGTAGGTGATGGGGTCACATCTGATGAGCGAATCAAACTACCGGAAGGGGCTCTGGGGACACAAGGCAAAACCACAAGGAGCTGGGCACAGAGAGGAGGGAGGAGCCTGGACTCCTAAATTTACATGGAAGATTAAGGAGAAAATACCAAATTTTCTTTAGAAGAAGAAGAAATGGGAGGGTTTGCAGTACCATATATGGTATTTTTCATGTATATTTTATACATTGTAAAAATAAAGTATACTTTAATGCTGTACTTGAGTGCTGGCACAGGGATGAATGAACTGACCCACAGAACAAAAAAAAACTGTACATTCATGCACCTTGAGAACAAGCATTTCCACTCCTAAGATGGTACCTGAGAGGCACTATGCACAAATGTCCAGAAGATATGTAGAAGTGTGTTCCTAACAGCAGTCTTCATAACTGTGAAAAAGGAGAGGATAGCCAATGACAGAGAAGGGATAAATAAATTGAGCTCTACAGCATCGTAAAGAATGAGTCATAGATATAATAGATAAATAAATATTAGTAGCATAATGCCAAGTTTTTATTTTTTTGCAGTACGCGGGCCTCTCACTGTTGTGGGTTCTCCCGCTGCGGAGCACAGGCTCCAGACGAACAGGCTCAGCGCCCATGGCTCACGGGCCTAGCCGCTCTGCGGCACGTGGGATCTTCCCGGACCGGGACACAAACCCGTGTCCCCTGCATCGGCAGGCAGACTCTCAACCGCTGTGACACCAGGGAAGCCCACTGCCAAGTTTTTAAATTAAGAACCAGTATCATGCCGTTTAAATAAAGTTTCAGGAGAACACAACAAAATATTGTTAAGGCATGAATATGTCAGTGATAAAACAACAAATGAAAGAAAGCAATCATAAACACATACTTCATGAAGTTGTTACCCAAGGGCTGGTGACAGAGCATGGAGTAAATAGGACCACATAGATAGGTATAGTTACTGAAGACGTTCTGTTTCTTGGGATAGTTGTTCAGTGTGTAGGTTATGTAAGTAACTAGAGGATTCTAAAAAGAAAAATATCTCAGTTCTTTCCACATTGGTGCTGCATATATTCTTTTCTCTGCAGTCAGTCACGAATCTCTCCCTCCTTCCATCGTTTGGGTACATCAGAGAAATACTCTGTCTGACATATAGAGACAATCAATGCTATGATGGAAGAGAGACTGAGAAATCATTGTGGGGACAAGAGAGACTGGCGTTCCAGGTAGAAAGAACTACAAGGCAAAGATGGAAACTCACAATGAACTTGACGATGAGCTCTGCATGCAGATGAACACAGACAAACAGCTAATTAAAGACCTCAGGAGTAAAATAAGGAATAAGAAAACCAAGTTCATGCCTTCTCCATCTTTGCTCTGAACTGCCCACAGGCTGGGACATGATGCCCTGAATACACATCTCACAGCCCACAGTCTGACCTTCTGCTCCTAAGTGCCCTGTGATCACATGAATCTTCTTCAGGACCACAGGTGACACAGACCTGTCATGGTCAGTACTGGTCACCTGCCAAGTGGCATTGTTCTTTGGGCACCTGGACAGCTGCAGCCTCTGCAGGAGAAACTCTTAACTGATTCTGTCACAGGTCTGTGAGCCTCTGCAAAGGTGCTTTCTCCCCGCACAGAGTAGGAACCAAAGTAGAATCTGGGCAAAGTCTACAAGAGATATACAAAGGTTGCTGATTGCACTTTAGGGCCACCCTTTGGAAACCTTTTCTAGGTCTGGGCTCTCCTTTCAGGCTAATCTGTCTATTAGATGCCTGAAATGGTTTGGAACTGGGCTCAAGGGAATTCACAAGGTCCAGGAAGCAGCCTCTTTTGGTTATACCACCTCCTCTCATGTTCCTCCACCTCTGGTAGACCCTCAACCCATGTGATGCTTGCATGTTAAGACTTTCACCACCAGACACTGAGCAGGCTAGAGTGTGGACAAAGAAGCTGAGTGCCAGGCCTCCATCAGAGACCAAGCTAGGACTGGGGATGCAGGTAAGCAAAGCAGGGAACAGGAGTAAAGGGAAGGAGGACAGGCAGAAAATGGGTTGCCTAGAATGGCTGAGTTTGTCCAGAAAACCCTCTGAAAGTGCCTTAACTCTAAAAGCAGTAGCTGAAGTGGAAAAGGGGTGTGGTCCTTCCTTTACCCTGCAAATGTTTACTAAGCTTTTCAGTTGACATTGGGCAATGTTCTGTGGTGACTGACGAGAATAGGCCTCTAATATCTTGGTCTCCTCAGGGCATGACATGTTCAGGATGGGGCAGGCATCCCTGGATATCAATATGGTCTCTCTGAAAAATGCACAGAGGCAAAGCACACATTTCCTGGTTGACAGAGGGAAGGAACAGCTCAGGAAATATCCTGTCTCCTAGTTCCACTCAGGTAAGCAAAAGTCCAGTTGGTCTAATAAACGATCTCCAGACTCTTATAAAGTTGAAATCTCCCCTGCCCTGGCTCAGTCCTTCCTTCAACTGAGATAGCTGCAGTGGGGTTAGGGAAAGAGTCAGCTCCTTCCTCTTTCTTCATCACACTTGACCCCATTACAAGGATGGGAGCTGGCTGAGAGGAAATATAAAGGGTAGGAACGACATACTTGGGTGAGACAGTTACAATCCTACTGATGACCCCTGGTGTAGTGAATGTCCCTCACATAGGAGGGACCACGGTAGGGATGGGAGTGGCTCACACTAACATCCCCATTGGAATCTCAGGGACAGGCACAGCCCAGACCCACAGGCCTCTTACTTCCTGTTCAGGGTTTACAAATGGTGAAGAAATCCAGCTTTTTTTGGATGAGGGTATCTTACCCAGGAAGACCAAGTCCAGACCCATAGCTGGCTTAAAGTGAAAGCACATTCCCTTGCAAAGGGCTCACTAAAAAGTGATCCTTGTCTTCCTTTCTCCTCACCTGTCAGTCATTGTTTTCTGACCCAGGGATGGAATCAAGGGTGGTAAAGCCAGGTTCACATTCTCTTAGCTGGGTGTTTTCTAACCTGTCATCGACATTGCAGTCTCTGCCCAAACCTCGGTAAACAGACCCACTCTATCACCCTGTTACAGTGGAAGCTCTCAGAACATGTCCAGCAGCTGCCTGGGCACCTTTGGCTCAGGGACAGCCCCAAGCACTGCTACTGACCAGGCATCACTGGCCCACAGTGCTTTCAATTCCAGGGTGAAAGAAACAAGGCTCTGGTCCTGGTCTGGTCTATGATATGTCTCTGGTAAGTGGTGGAACGTCACATGTGATGACACCAGGGTATTCTTACCTACTGGTTGCCTTGATTGGAGGTTTCCTTTTGGGGGAAAAGGTATAAAATTTGGTCATCTGGTTTTGAGCAGACTGTCACTTTAATTGGACTTTTCCTTCTGGGTCAAGGAGTCCCTCACCATCTGACGCTGCCTGATTGGTAACTGGAAAACTCCTTGTTGGACCAAGTCTTGCTGGTACCCCCATCTGCAGTGGTAGGTAGACAATCCTCCATTCTCTCCCTAGGGAACTGTGACCCTGAGAGACTGCTGAGTATTGGTTCATCTGGTCCTGGTCTGTCTGTTTCTGGTAATATTGACCATAAATAACAATAATGGATAATCAGAGCTCTGTTCCATCTTGTAGTCCCCTAGGGTGTATCTCACACAATTAGAAAATTTTCAGCTATGCTTCCAAGGAAGAAAAGATTATTATGTTTTTAAAATGATGACCATAGTATTCTTTAGACACTGGAGAACGGGCAACATGAAACTCTTCTGACATTCCAAAACTGGTTTTTTGTGGGGGGTTTTTTTGCATGTGTGTTTAGAGAAAGCTGGCTTGATAAAGTATCTTTTCAAAATCCTGACCCTAAAAAAATAAAAGTATTCCTAGGACAAAACTTGCAGTTATAACTCTATGTCATGTTCTTGAAATGCAAACACAGCCCACATTGCCTGAGACTATGGCCTTGGCTAAATTAGTAGAAGTTGAACTTAATAAAAGAAAAAAGAATCCTTTTAAACTCAAGTGAATAAACAACTTATTTCATCTGTTATTATAAACTAATAAGCTTATACTGAAATACCTGATTCATGACTAACTTTTTAAATGAAGCTGGTTCTGTCTGACTTCATGTAAAAATTAATTTGTAAATGGGCCCTATTTAACTGGCTTTAAGGAAAGTAAGTGCTTACAAATCAAATATTTTTAAATACAACAGAAACTAACCCAAATGTTTAAAGGAGCACATGACCTAGGACTAATTTTTAATGAATAAAAACAAGTTTAAGATTGTAGGTTTAATTAATAATGTCTTTAGAGTCATCAGTGTCAAGTATAATAGGTTTACTGAAAGTCAAATAAGTTCATATTATTTCTGTGGCAAATTAAAAAAAAATAAATTGATATGATGAAAAATTAAATGTAAATAAGAGTTCTGGGGTGAACTCTTTGGAAATCATTACGTTTTGGGAATGTCTTCTTAAAAATAATCTTGTTACCAAACAAAACTTGGGTCCGGTCACCCACGTGCAGTAAAGCCAATCTACAGACACTGGGTTGTGGTGAAGGAAAGTGCAACATTTATCTCAGGGCGCCAAGCAAGGAGGCCAGGAAGCTAGGGATTAAAAGACCTGAACTCTCCAATGGCATTCAGGGAAAGGTTTTAAAGACAGGGAATGGGAGGGGGGTTGTGAGGTTCATGATCATCCTGTGGACATTCTCCTGATTGGTTGGTAGTGAGGTAATGTGGAGTCAACATCATCAGCCTTCTGCTTCCAACCAGTCTGGGGTCAGACTGGCTATGGGCATCATACAGTTACCTAAAAAACAGCTCAAAGGGCACCACTCAGAATATTATCTATACCCCTCAAGGATGAACTAAAGGTTTTGACTTTGTTTAATGACTAAACTATTATTATTTTGTCTGCTTGACTGTTTTCCTTTATCTCTGCCTTTTCTCACCTCTCCGATGAAATGTATTCTTTGGAACTCAGGGAAGGCCTAGGAGGCTAAAGTTTTTCTACAGATAAGAGACAGGTAGCGGACATCGCGGGGGATGTGTTCTGGGCAGGCCCAATAGGGTCCTGCTCAGTTACAGTCTCTCCAGATTTTTAGTACTTGGAACTTCAGAGTTTTGCAAAATTAAATTAAATAATAAGAATTCATTGAGTGTCTAGAAAATTCTTAAATAAGATAAAATACTGAAACATTGATTTCTAGACAAGTCTAAATTTACCTACATTTGTCCTCTTATGAGAAAAAAAACTAGAGATGTTTGGGTTTATTAGACACATGTCTTGTACCACATAGAAGAAAGAAATTATGCTATGAGACAGTGTATGTTTTCAGAGGTTATCAAGTATGTTCATAAAGTTGCCAATCAGAAAATGCTGGTATGACAAATAGTTCATAATGACATACTTCTTGGTTTTCACTAGAGATTAAAGTTTTTAAGTTTAAAAAGTGTCATATATAGGGCTTCCCTGGTGGCGCAGTGGTTGAGAGTCCACCTGCCGATGCAGCGGACGCGGGTTCGTGCCCCGGTCCGGGAAGATCCCACGTGCTGCGGAGCAGCTAGGCCCGTGAGCCATGGCCACTGAGCCTGCGCATCTGGATCCTGTGCTCTGCAACGGGAGAAGCCACAACAGTGAGAGGCCCATGTACCGCAAAATTATAGCTACTAAAACAATAAGGGAAGCATTTTAGTATGTAAAAAATAGTAGGATATATGTCACTGCTATGAAAATTTCCCAAGTTGGAGATATTTCTGTGACTGGACTGGCCCTTGGGGTTCTTATTATGATTACAAGACACATCTCAGCAACAACCATCAGGCAACTTTGAAAAAACAAGGTTAATTATTAACAGATCCTGGAAGGTAACACAGCACACCCATGACCACACAGCAAGTTTGAGGGAAGAAAGACTATATTATCATCTCTCCTATACACTTCAAAGAAAATGATACAGAGCTGGCCATAGTAATTGGAAAAATGAAGAAGAATTTCATTTGAACCAATGTAGATAGTGATTTAGATAGTGAACAAAGGTGTAAAACTGTGACCTTGGATAAGGAGAGAATCCTACAAAAGATTTGAAACAACTGTCTGGAAAAACTACTGGTGGCCAGTGTGAAGGACCCTCAGGTCTTCTTAGTCTTCAGCATTTGTGTGTCTGACTGATTTCCCAAACCTGGAGACCACTCTTCCACGGGAGCTCCCAGCCCACAAGCAGCCCACAAGAAGCACATCTTCATGCAATGCCTTCTCAGTATTACTGAAGCTGCCATTGATGGGAAGAGGGATTCTCTGAAACAGAAGGTCTGGCTGGAGGCCTTAAATGCTGAATCCCAGCCACTATCCCTTTTGTGACTTGGCCAATGATAATAACGTGGAGAAGCTAAAGGAGACTTTAACTCTCTATAGGTGTTACTTTGGGCTAGTTGACACATCCTTGGAAATCATGGCCAAGGATTTGTATGTGTTGGCATAGAAATTCAAGGCAAACATACGTCTCCCTGTTTTCTGTTGAAAAGGATAATGAGTCCTTAGTGGGGGAAAACTGTTAAAATACATTGAGAACCATTGCTCAGTCACTGGGGGAGCCCTTGCTATTGGCCTTTACTTTATAAAGACCTTCTATTTGCAAAATCACTTCCTTGATACTGTAGTGAGCAATACTAAAGCTTTTCCTAAAAAAGAAAAACTTTTCACCACCAGATGATCTGATGGTGGAGTTATTCTAAGCAGGCCTGGTGCCCCTGCCGCAAGCGAGGACCCCCAGATACTTCCATGCTCCCACTCCTGGACAACCTCCACCTCAGTGACTTTCATTTGACAAAATATGGGAACAGTCTTAAAGACTCACTTAAAATCTCCCTAAGGGAAAAAAAAAGGAAAGGGATCTGGAATTCTATGCTGAGAAGTGAGACCATCTCTCTGGTGACACAGCAACTCTGTATCCAGGGCTGATCTCACTGCAGTTATCATAGTAGCAAGTTGCTATGCTCAATGGCTGGTGTGCAGAAGGTGCTCAATAAGTGTTTGATGTCTGCACATATCCACAGTCAATAGAGGTCATTGCTGATGGTCCCTCATTATGTGTCCATCTGATGTTTCTTCTGGTCTCCTTTTGAATTTATGTTATTCTACAAGCCTCTGCCACATAGACGTGAGCAGGACATAAGGTCAGAGAAAGTGTAAGAGGAAACAAAGCCAAGGGAAAGCTTGAACTAGGGTACTGTGAGAGGAGAGTGTCCTTGGCAGGAATGTAGCCTGGGAGTTATCCATATTAGAACCCTGGAAGTTATTCAGTTGCCATCACCCATGGCTGCAGGTGGCTGAGGCAGGGAGAAGGTTGGTGTTGGAGAGAGTCGGGATGACTTGCAGATATATAACCGGAACTCTCCAGTTTGAATGTGTTCATGAACCTGAAAGCTCTCCGAACCATAAAATTTTTGGATTTTTATGGAGGCTTCATCATGTAGGCATAATCAATTATTAATCCCATTTCCAAACCCTCTCCCCTTTCTGGAGGAAAGGGGATGGGTTTGAAAAATTCCAATCTTCTAATCATGGTTTTGTCTTTCTGGTGACTATTCCCCAACCAGGAGACATCCAGGAGCCCACCCAGAGTTGTCTAAATAGGGGAAAAGACACTGTTATTATCCAGAAAATTCTAATTTAGGATTTCTGTACCAGGAATGGGGTCAAAGACAAATACTAGAATGAGAGTTGCTCCTAGTGTTATCACTTAGCAAATTACAGGGATTTCAGGAGCTGTGGGCCAGGAACTGGGGACAGAGGACAATATTTTTTTAAATTATCTCACAACCCTGGAACCCATCTGAACATCAGCTCCAACACTGATTCTGTGTGGCCCCTCAGAGCCTGGTGTTCTCTCCAGGAAGGGAGTAATCACAATACAGTCTCCAAAGGGCCTTAATACAACTCAATAAAAAAGCACACATAAGTTACTTCATTAATGTATAGTGCACTATATGATATAAGGTCTTCATATGAATCCCTCAAATTTTCTTCTCTTTCCCTCCTGCCCACAATCAGTGGAAAACCAGTAATCACAGAATGCAGGAAGCCCCAGGGGTCAGCAGACAGCTGTTCCCAATCACTCCAACCAGACAGATGTGCCACAGGCAGCAAATGACAGGGAGAAGTTATTAATCAACTTCTGGAAAAGTATAGGCCCACACAATAAGGTAGGGACATCACAGAAATACAAAGAATAAGAGATTACTATGAACAATTATACACCAATAAAATGAACAACCTAGAATAAATGGATACTATCCTAGAAATGTACCATCTCCCAAAAATGCATCAGGAAGAAACAGAAAATATGAAAAGATGGATTACTAGTAATCAATTAAATCAGTACTCAAAAAACTCCAGACAAACAAAAGTCCACAACCATCCAGCTTCATGCATGAACTCTACCAAACATTTAAAGAAGAGTTAATGCCTATCCTTTTCAAACTACTCCAAAAAACCTGAACAGGAAGGAATGCTTCTGAACTCATTCTACAAGGCCAGCATCACCCTGATACCAAAATCAGACAAATACAGCACACAAAAAAGAAAATTACAGGCCAATATAACTAATGAACATAGATGCAAAAATACTCAACAAAATACTACCAAACTGAATTCTACAATACATTAAAAGAATCACACACAATGATCAATTGGGACTTATTCCAGAAATGCAAGGATGGTTCAATATCTGCAAATCAATCAAGTGATAAACATTATCAAATTGAAGAGTAAAAATTACATGATCTCAATAAATGCAGAGTAAGCTTTGACAAAATTCAACATCCATTTATGATAAAAATTCTCAACAAAGAGAATATAGAGGGAACATATGCCAATATAATAAAGGCTTCATATGACAAACCTATAGCCAACATCATACTCAATGGGGAAAAGCTGAAGGCATTTCCTCTAAGATCAGAAAATAGACAAAGATACCCACAATCGTCACTTTTATTCAACATAGTATTGGAAGTCCTAGCCACAGCATTGCAACAAAAAGAAATAAAAGGAATCCAAATTGGAAAGGAAGAAGTAAAACTGTCAGTGTTTTCAGATGACATGACACTGTATGTAGAAAAGCCTAAAGACACCACCAAAAATCTATTAGAACTAATAAATGAATTCAGTAAAGTTGCAGGATACAAAATTAATATACATGAATCTGTTCTATTCTATACACTAACAAAAAATTACCCAAAGGAAAATTAAGAAAACAATCCCATTTACAACTGCATCAAAAAGAATAAAATACCTAGAAATAAATAAAAACAAGGAGGTAAAAGAACGTATACTTGGGAAACTTTAAGACATTGATGAAAGAAATTGAAGATGACACAAACAAATGGAAAGTTATAACATGCTCATGGACTGGCAGAATAAATATTGTTAAAATAACCATACTCCTCAGGGCAGTCTACAGATTCAAAGCAATCCCTATCAAAATACCAATGTAAAAAAAAAAAAAAAAAAAAAAATACCAATGTCATTTTTCATAGAACTAGAACAAATAATTCTAAATTTATATGGAAATGCAAAGACCCAAAATAGACAAAATATACTTGAGAAAGAAGAACAAACCTGGAAATGTCACATTCTTTGATTTCAAACTATATTATAAGCTACAGTCATCAAAAGAGTATTATACTTGCACAACAGATACATAGATCAATGGAAAAAAGTAGACAGCCCAGAAAAGAACCCATGCATATATCATCAATTAATCTATGACAAAGGAGGCAAGAATATACAATGGGGAAAAGACAGTCTTTTCAATAGATGATGTTTGGAAATCTGGACAACTATATGCAAAAGAATCAAACGAGACTACTTTCTCACATTATATACAGAAATAAACTCAAAATGGATTGAAGACTTAAATGTATGACCTGAAACCATAAAACTCCTAAAAGAAAATACAGGGAGTAGCTCTTTGACATGGGTCTTAGCAATTTTGAGGGGATATGTCTTATCACACAAGGGAAACAAAAGAAAAATAAAGAAGTGGAACTACATCAAACCAAAAACGTTTTGCACAGTAAAGGAAACTAACAATAAAATAAAAAAGCAACCTACTGAATGGGAGAAGATATTTGCAAACCAGATATCTGGTATAAGCTTAAATCTAAAATATACACTTCAACATCAAAAAAAAGCAGCCAATCCAATTAAAAATGGGCAGAGGACCTAAATAGACATTTTCCAAAGAAGATATACAAATGGCCAACAGACACATCAAAAGATGCTCCATGTCAGTAATCATCAGGGAAATGCCAATCTAAACCACAGTGAGATATCACCTCACACCAGTCAGAATGGCTCTTATCAAAAGACAGCAAATAAAAAGTGTTGGCAAAGATGTGGAGAAAAGGGAAACCTTGTATACTGTGGGGTGAAATGTAATTTGGTGCAGCCGCTATGAAAAACAGTATGGAAGTTCCTCAAAATATTAAAAAAAGAACTACCAGCAATTTTACTTCTGTGAATTTTCCCAAAGAAAATGAAAACACTAATTTGAAAGGTATATGCACCCCTATATTCATTGCAGCACTATTTACAAAAGCCAAAATATGGAAGCAACCTAAGTCTCCCTTGATAGGTGAACAGATAAAGAAAATGTGGTATATATCTTTACAATGGAATATTAGCCATAAAAAAGAATGAAATCTTGCCATTTATGACAACATGGATGGACCTAGAGGATATTATGCTAAGAGAAATAAGTCAGACTGAGAAAAATAAATACCATATGATTTCACTTATATGTGGAATTTATCAATAAGAAAAAGGAACAAACATAAAAAAACAAAAAGAGACTCCTAGATGTATAGAACAGACTCATGGTTGCCAGATGGAGGGGTTTGGGGGATGAGTGATACATGTGAGGGAGATTAAGAGATACAAACTTTGACTTATAAAATAAATAACGCACAGGGTTGTAATGTAAAGCATAGAGATTATAGTCAATAATGTTGTAATAACTTTGTATGGTGACAGAAGGTACCTAGACTTATCATAGTGAACATTTTGTAGTGTATAAAAGGACTGAATCAGGGCTTCCCTGGTGGCGCAGTGGTTGAGAGTCCGCCTGCCGATGCAGGGGACACGGGTTCGTGCCCCGGTCTGGGAAGATCCCACATGCCGCGGAGCAGCTGGGCCCGTGAGCCATGGCTGCTGAGCCTGCGCGTCCGGAGCCTGTGCTCCGGAGCCTGTGCTCCGCAACCGGAGAGGCCACAACAGTGAGAGGCCTGCGTACCGCAAAAAAAAATAAAATAAAAAAATCAAGTGTCATTAGGAAAAAATGGAAATTAAAACAAAAGAGGGACACCCATCCATGCCTATCAAAGATAAGAAAGCAGAGGAGTGCCAAGTGTGGGGGGAGATGGAGGGAAGCAAGAACTTCATTCTGCTGACCCCTGGGTGGGTGCTGCAGCCTTTCTGGAGAGACATCAGGCAAAGTCGTCAGTGCCAGAATTTCTCAAACAGGCACAGGCGGAAACATGACCCAAATGTGCATTGCAGCTGAGCCGGTAGCAGAGACTGGGAGGCAACCCAGAGGTTGGGTAAGGGATGTGATGTGAGTAGGATGCAGGAAGAACCCACTGCAGGTTATCATGTAGTGTCCATACACATGGCAAAGTGGACATAAAGCTGTGAGGAAAAAGTAAGAAAGAAACTGTTCCAGAGAATAGTATTAGTTGTGTAAATTTAGCACCTCAATACATAAGGCAAATGTTAACAACCATAAAAGGGGAAATCAACAGTAAAACAATAATAATAGGGGACTTTAAACCCCACTTACACCAATGGACAGATCGTTCAAACAGTAAATAAATACTGAAACACAAGCTTTAACTAACACAATAAAACAGATAGATTTAGTTGATATTTATAGGACATTCCACCCAAAAGTGGCAGAATACACTTTCCTCTCAAGTGCACATGGAACATTCTCCAGGATAGATCACATCTTGGGTCACAAATCAAGCCTTGGTAAATTTAAGAAAATTGAAATCATATCAAGCATCTTTTCTGACCACAACACTATGAGATCAGAAATCAATTACAGGAAAAAAAAACTGTAAAAAGCACAAATAAATGGAGGCTAAACAGTGCACTACTAAATAACCAAGAGATCAAAGAGGAAATTTTAAAAATACATAGAAACAATTGACAATGAAAACACACTGCAGCAAAAGCAGTTCTAAGAAGGAAGTTTAAAGCAATTCAATCCCATCTCAAGAAACAAGAAAAATCTCAAATAAACAACCTAGCCTTATACCTAAAGCAAAAACTAACACCCATCCTTCTCAAAATCTTCCAAAAAATTGCAGAGGGAGGAACACTCCCAGATTCAATCTACGAGGCCACCATCACCCTGATACCAAAACCACACAAAGATATCACAAAAAAGAAAACTACAGGTCAATATCACTGATGAACATAGATGCAAAAATCCTCAACAACATACTAGCAAACATAATCTAACAACACATTAAAAGGATCATACAACATGATGAAGTGGAATTTATCCCAGGGATGCAAGGATTCTTCAATATCCTCAAATCAATCACTGTGATACACCACATCAACAAACTGAAGGATAAAAAACATATGATAATCTCAATAAATGCAGAAAAGGCTTTTGACAAAATTCAACACCCATTTATGATTAAAACTCTCCAGAAAGTGGGCATAGAGGGAAACTACCTCAACATAATAAAAGCCATATATGACAAACCCACATCCAACATTGTTCTCAATGGTGAAAAACTGAAACCATTTCCTCTAAGATCAGGAACAAGACAAGGTTAACCCACTCTCACCACGATTATTCAACATAGTTTTGGAAGTTTTAGACAGAGCAATCAGAGAAGAAATAGAAATAAAAGGAATCCAAATCAGAAAAGAAGACATAAAACTGTCACTGTTTGCAGATGACATGATACTATACATAGAAAATCCTAAAGATGCCACCAGAAAACTACTAGAACTAACTAATGAATTTGGTAAGGTTGCAGGCTACAAAATTAATGCACAGAAATCTCTTGCATTCCTATACACTAACAATAAAAAATCAGAAAGAGAAATTAAGGAAACAATCCCATTTACCATTGCAACAAAAAGAATAAAATAGCTAGGAATAAACCTACCTAAGGAGGCAAAAGACCTGTACTCAGAAAGCTATAAAACACTGAGGAAAGAAATCAAAGATGACACAAACTGATGGAGAGATATACCATGTTCTTGGATTGGAAGAATCAATATTGTCAAATTATCTACTACCCAAGGCAATCTACAAATTCAATTCAGTCCCTATCAAACTACCAATGTCATTCTTCACAGAATTAGAACAAAAAATTTTACAATGTGTATAGAAACATAAAAGACCCTGAATAGAAAAAGCAATCTTGAGAAAGAAAAATGGAGCTGGAGGAATTAGGCTCCCTGACTTCAGACTATACTACAAAGCTACAGTAATCAAAACAATATGGTACTGGCACAAAAACAGAAATATAGATCAATGGAACAGGATAGAAAGCCCAGAGATAAACCCATGCACATATGGTCACCTAGTTTATGACAAAGGAGGCAAAAACATACAATGAAGAAAAGACAGCCCCTTCAATAAGTGGTGCTGGGAAAACTGGTTAGCTACATGTAAAAGAATGAAATTAGAACACTCCCTAACACCATACAGAAAAATAAACTCAAAATGGGTAAAAGACCTAAATGTAAGACCCAACTCTATAAAACTCTTAGGGGAAAAACACTCTTTGACATAAACCACAGCAAGATCTTTTTGGACCCACCTCCTAGAGTAATAAAAATAAAACCAAAAATAAACAAATGGGATGTAATTAAACTTAAATGCTTTTGCACAGCAAAGGAAAGCATAAACAAGATGAAAAGACAACCCTCAGAATGGGAGAAAATATTTTCAAACAAAGCAATGGACAAAGGATTAATCTCCAAAATATGCAAACAGCTCATGTAGCTCAATGTCAAAAAAAACAAACAGCCCAATTAAAAAATAGGTGGAAGACCTAAATAGATATTTCACCAAAGAAGACATACAGATGGCCAAGAGGCACGTGAAAAGATGCTCAGCATCACTAATTATTAGAGAAATGCAAATCAAAACTACACTGAGGTAGAATGGCCTCAGTGGTAGGTAGAACTACACACAGGTCAGAATGGCCATCATCTAACAATGTACAAACAATAAATGCTGGAGAGGGTGTGGAGAAAAGGCAACCTTCTTGCACTGTTGGTAGGAATGTAAAAGGTCAAATAGATAGCTAGTGGGAACATGCTATAAAGCAGAGGAAACCCAGCTCGGTGCTCTGTGATGACGTAGATAAGTGGGATGTGGGGGCAGGGGGGGGCCCAAGAAGGAGGGGATATAGGTATACATATAGTTGATTCATTTCTTTGTATCACAGAAACTAACACAACATTGTAAAGCAATTATACTCCAATAATAAATAAATAGATTCGTTGCAGGCAGAAGAGTGGGTCCTGGTAGATGTCTACGTCTAGTCCCCAGAACCTTGGAATATGTTTCCCCACATGTCAAAAGGGACTTTGCCAGATGTGATTGAGTTAGGGATTCTCCATTGTCTGGTTGGGCTCAGTGTAATCACAACTGTCCTTAAGGTGTGAAAGAGGCAGGCAGAAGAGTTAAAGGAGTTGTAATGACAGGAAGAGAGGTTGGAGAGATATACAATTGCTGGCTGGGGGCCCAAACCAAGGAATGAGGGCACCCTCTAGAGGGTGGAAGAGGCAAGGAAACAGACTCTTCCCCAGAACCTCCAGCCCTTCTTACATCTTGATTTTAGCCCCGTGAGACCCGTTTCAAAGTTCTGACCTCCAGATAATAAATTTGTGTCATTTTAAGCCACAAAAAATAAAATAAAAACACAACGCAGAATTTTCAAAGATCAAAATGAATTTAACAATTTGTATCAAAGGAGACAAGTGCCATTTGTGTGGGAGAGAAGCAGAATGAATGGATGGGGCTTGATTCACTAATGAGCTAATAATAAAAACAACAGGTGTGCTGTCCACAAAACAAAGACAGTGCTTTGCCATGATCTGGACAGCAGGGCCAATTCAGCCCTCTGCACTGGAGGGCCCAAAAAAGTTAATTGATTTTGTTACCCGAGTTGCCACAGACATTGCTCAAAACACAGCAACACCTCCCTTGAACAGGAACTAACATATATCTTTAAGTCACAAGGTCTGGACACACACACACACACACACACACACACACACTCTCTCTCACAAAAGAAGCTGTATGAAGAGAAAAACAAAAACCAGATAGAACTAGCTAAAACCAAGATGGTGACAAATCTGACCTCTAACAGACCCTGAGTTTTATTCTACCCTGATTTTAGTGCATTAGGTACTAAATGACACACCTACCAGGGGCCATGATGGGAAGTCGTGGACCAAAAAGGACAGAAAAGGGATGACATCCCATTTCCAGGAAAGCCCTGCCTCTCTTCCAGAAAACTAATGCATATGCCTCCCCATCATTAGTCTCACTCCTCCCACCCATTGTCCTTACTCATTAAAAGCAAATCCCTCTCACCATTAAGGTGATAGTTGTAAACTAAGCTGATAGCTGTGAACAAGTTCCCGCTTCTCTATTCTCTGGCCATTGAATAAAGCTTTCGCTGCTTCGATCTCAGCTTCAGTTTCATTTTGGCTGTGCGAACTGAAACAGAAAAATTACATTCCCCGCTGAGACAGGAGGCCTTGGCCAGTCCATGGTCTGAGTCGGGGGGGTCCATATGTCCTAATTTGGTAACAGTTTTAAACGAAAGAAAAAAAAATCAGCTTAAAAGTTAAGGAAGGAGAGGATTCTTCTCTGGGGCTGTGAAGCCCAGTGGTGGCTGCATGCAGAACCCTGCTAGGAGCTAGGACGACTTCTGTGTGAGGTGGCCAGTGGGATTGTCAACTGTCATGAAACTGAACATGAAACCAAGAGCCTGGGCACATGGGCTTTCCTTCAGCATTCTCAGAGGGGACGTTTCTGCTGACCACCCCTCTGTTACCCCAGCCCCCTTCCAAGGCAAGGGTGGGTTTGGGTCATAAACTGCTCCTCTGTTCTCACATCTCCCACATCCTCAGCTCTTCCTCTCCAAGATTCCTCCTTTAACTCTTACTCACAGCTTCCCCCCCTGGAAACTCCCCAGGGTTAACAGGGATCTTCTGAAATGTTAGTCCCACGCACATGGGGCTAGTGGGTGTTGAGGGAGGAGGCCCTGTGGAGGGAACCAAAGGGTCAGGAATGTGACCAGGAGACAGGAACTCCAGCTCTGGTCCCCACCCAGGCACTAATGCGTGTGGCCTTTGCAGCCTTGGAGCATAAATGTCCTTTTTGGAGCAATGAGAACCCCCTGCAAAACTCTGTGATCTGACTACCTGGGAAGTTGGGAACGTGGAGAGCATGGGGTCCATGGGATCAAGGGGAAGAGGAAGGGAAGGAGGATCACACAGGAGACCAGCTATGGCTGGCTTGGTGCCTGTGGCCCAGGACCCAGAAGAAGAGGTTTCAGGCAGGGTCAGTTCTCCTTCCCCCATAATCACCAACTGACCTGGGTCCCCCAAGTGCTGGGAGTCATCAGGACAGGAGGAGACAGGGGCTGTGAGAGGCGTGGATTACCTCTTATGGATGGATATGAAGAAGACCTTATATCATATAGTGCACTATACATTAATGAAATAACTTATACGTGCTTTCTTATCGAATTATATCAAGACATTTTTGAGACTGTATTGTGATTACTCCCTTCCCAGAGAGAACATCAGGCTCTGAGGGGCCACACAGAGTCTCAGTATTGGAGCTAGTTTTCAGATGGGTTCCAGGGTTGTGAGATAATAAAAAATATACATTGTTCTCTGCACCCAGTTCCTGGCACAGAACTTCTGAAATCCTTGTAATTTCCTAAGTGATAAGAGCACTAGGAGCAACTCTTGTTCTAATACATTCTTTGACCCCTTCCTGGACACAAACTCCTAAATGCTTTGAGGCAATCTGGGTGGGCTCCTGGACGGCTCCTAGGTGGGGGCTGGTCACCGGGAAGACCAAGCCATTATTAGAAGCTTGGAATTTTTAGAACCACCCCCCGTCCTCTAGACAGGGGAGAGGGGCTGCAAATAGAGTTAATAACTGATTATGCCTACATGATGGTGCCTCCATAAAAATCCCAAAATTATGCGGTTCAGAGCGCTCTCGGTTTGCTGAACATATTGAAACTGGAGAGCTCCTGTTAGGAGTCTGCAAGTCAGCCTGACTCGCCAACATAGGCTTCCTCCCTGCCTTGATCACCAGAAGCCATGGGTGATGGCAGATGAATAGCTTCCAGGGTCCTAATATGGAAGATTCCCAGGCTACTTTCCTGCCAAGGACACTGTCCTCTCACAGTCCCCTAGTTACAAGCTTTCCCTTGGCTCTGTTTCACCCTTCACTTCTTCTGACCTTATGTCCTGTTCACGCTTATGTTGCAGAGGCTTGTAGAATAACATAAATTCAAAAGGAGACCAGAAGAACCATCAGATGGGCACATAATGAGGGACTGTCAGTAATGACCTCTATTGTTTTTCAGTTAAGTGTATGATGCTCACAAGTATGTAGACCCCAGACTCGTCGGAACCAAAAGGTTGATGATGTTGACTCCAAATTACCTCACCACCCACCAATCAGTAGAATGTCCATGAGCTGATCATGTACCTCAGACGCCCCTCCCTCACCCTGACTTTAAAAACCACTCCCTGGGGGGCTTCCCTGGTGGTGCCGTGGTTGAGAGTCTGCCTGCCGATGCAGGGGACGCGGGTTCGTGCCCCGGTCCGGGAAGATCCCACATGCCGCGGAGCAGCTGGGCCCATGAGCCATGGCCGCTGAGCCTGTGCGTCCGGAGCCTGTGCTCCGCAACAGGAGAGGCCACAACAGTGAGAAGCCCGCGTATCGCAAAAAAAAAAAAAACTATTCCCTGAATGCCATCAGGGAGTTTGACCACTACCTACCTGGGACATTTGCTTGGTGCCCTACAGTAAATGCTGCACTTTTCTTCACCACAACCCAGAGTCAGTAGATTGACTTTACTGCGCATGGGTGAGGGACCCAAGTTTGATTTGGTAACGAGACTATTTTTAAGTAGACATTCCTAGAACATAATTATTCCCAAAGAGTTCACCCCAATACTCTTACCTCATTTACATTTAATTTTTCATCATATCAAGTTATTTTTCTTGCTGACAAATTTGCAACAGAAATAATATGAGCTTATTTGATTTCAGTAAACTTAGGTACAATTAAAGTATTATACTTAACATTGATGACTATAAAAACATGTCTATATTAATTAAACCTACAATCTTAAACTTGTTTTTATTCATTAAAAATTAGTCCTAGATCATATGATCCTTTAAAAATTTGGGTTAGTTTCTGTTGTACTTAGAAATATTTTATTTGTAAGCACTTACTTTCCTTTAAGCCAACTAAATAGAACCCATTTACAAATTAATTTTTACATGAGGTCAGACAGAACCAGAGATTTTGTAGCTTCATTTAAAAACTTGTTTAATGGGGACAGTGTTTCAGTATAGGAAGGTGAAAAAGGGGAAGGGGGAAGGGATAAATTAGGAGTTTGGGATTAAAATATACACACCACTATGTAGAAAATAGATAACCAACTAGGGCCTATTGTATAGCACAGGGAACTCTACTCAATATCTTGTAATAGCCTATAATGGAAGAGAATGTAAAAAGGAATATACATGTATAACTGAATCACTTTGCTGTACACCTGAAACTAACACAACATTGTAAATCAACTATATTTCAAAAACATTTTTAAACTAAAAAAGAAAAAAAACTTAGTCATAAACCATATATTTTAATATAAAACGTATTAGTTTATAAATAACAGTTGGAATAAGTTAAGTTTACTCACTCAAGTTTAAAAGGATTCTTTTTTCTTAAAGTTCTACTAATTTAGCTAAGGCCATAGTCTCAGGCTATGTGGGCTGTGTTTGCATTTCAAGGACATGACATAAGAGTTATAACTTAGCAATACTTTTATTTTTTTAGGGTCAGGATTTTGAAAAGATACTTTATCAAGCCAGGTTTCTCTAAACATATATGCAAAAAAAACAAAAAAAACCAAAAAAAAAAACAGTTTGGGAATATCAAAAGAGTGTCAAGTTGGCTGTTTTCCTCCTGTGTCTGAAGAATACTTTGGTCACGCAGTGTTAGAAAAAAAATCATTTTTTTCTTTTCATGGAAGAATGGATGAAAATTTCCCAATGTGTAAGGTACACCCAATAGGACTACAAGATGGAACAGAGCTCTAATTATCCATTATTCTTGTTTATGGTCAATATTACCAGAAACAGACAGACCAGGACCAGATGAACCAATACTCAGCAGTCTCTCAGGGTCACAGTTCCCTAGGGAGAGAATGGAGGATTGTCTACCTACCACTGCAGATGGGGGTACCAGCAAGACTTGGTCCAACAAGGAGTTTTCCAGTTACCAATCAGGCAGCGTCAGATGGTGAGGGACTCCTTGACCCAGAAGGAAAAGTCCAATTAAAGTGGCAGTCTGCTCAAAACCAGATGACCAAATCTTATGCCTTTTTCCCTTAAAAGGAAACCTCTAATCAAGGCAACCAGTAAGTCAGAATACCCTGGTGTCATCACATGTGAGGTTCCACCAGTTACCAGAGATGTATCACAGACCAGACCAGGACCAGAGCCTTGTTTCTTTCACCCTGGAATTGAAAGCACTGTGGGCCAGTGATGCCTGGTCAGTAGCAGTGCTTGGGGCTGTCCCTGAGCCAAAGGTGCCCAGGCAGCTGCTGGGCATGTTCTGAGAGCTTTTACTGTAACAGCGTGGTAGAGTGAGTCTGTTTTCCAAGGTTGGCAGAGATTGCAATGTCAATAACAAGCTAGGAAAATCTTACGCAGCTAAGAGATTGTGAACCTGGCTTTGCCACCCTTGATTCCTTCCCTGGGTCAGGAAAGAATGGCTGACAGACTGAGGAGAAGGGAAGGCAGGGATCACTTTTTAGTGAGCCCTTTGCAAGGCAGTGTGCTTTCACTTTAAGTCAACCATGAGAGCTGGACTTAGTCTTCCTGAGTAAAAGGAACTCATCCAAAACAGACATGTGGATTTCTTCACCATTTGTAAACACTGAAGAGGAAGTAGGAGGCCTGTGGGTCTGGGCCGTACCTGTCCGTGAGATTCCAATGGGGATGTCAATGTGAGCCACTCCAACCCCTACCATGGTCCCTCCTATGTGAGGGACATTCACCACACCAGGGGCCTCTGCAGGACTGTAATTGTCTCACCTGAGTGTGTCTTTCCTACACTTTATAGTTCTCCTCAGCCAGCACCAAGCTTATAATGGGGTCAGTGGGAGGAAGAAAGAGGGAGAAGCTAACTCTTTTCCTGTCCCTGCTGCAGCTGTCTCAGTTGGAGGAGGGACGGAACCAGAGGAGGGGAGATTTCAATTCTATGAGTCTGGAGATTGTTTATGAGACCAATTGGACTTTTGCTTACCTGAGTGGGACCAGGAGGCAGGATATTTCCTGAGACATTCCTCCCCTCCTCCAAACAGGAAATGTGCGCTTTACCTCTGTGCATTTTAGAGACCTTATTGATGTCCAGGAATACCTGCCCCATCCTGAAGGTGTGATGCCCTAAGGAGACCAAGGTATGAGAGGCCTAGTCTCGTTAGTCACCACAGATCAGTGCGCAACTGCAACTGAAAAGCTTAGCAAACCTTTGCAGGGTAGCAGAAGGACCCCACCCATTTTCAACTTCAGCAACTGCTTTTTTTTTTTTTTGCAGCACGCGGGTCTCTCACTGTTGTGGCCTCTCTCGTTGCGGAGCACAGGCTCCGGACGCACAGGCTCAGCGGCCATGGCTCACGGGCCCAGCCGCTCCGCGGCATGTGGGATCTTCCCGGACCGGGGCACGAACCCGTGTCCCCTGCATCGGCAGGCGGACTCTCAACCACTGAGCACACCACAGATCAGTGCGCAACTGCAACTGAAAAGCTTAGCAAACATTTGCAGGGTAGCAGAAGGACCACACCCATTTTCAACTTCAGCAACTGCTATTTTTTTTTTTTTCCGGCGCGCGGGCCTCTCACTGTTGTGGCCTCTCCCGTTGCGGAGCACAGGCTCCGGACGCGCAGGCTCAGCGGCCATGGCTCACGGGCCCAGCCGCTCCGCGGCATGTGGGATCTTCCCGGACCGGGGCACGAACCCGTGTCCCCTGCATCGGCAGGCGGACTCTCAACCACTGCGCCACCAGGGAAGCCCCAGCAACTGCTTTTATAGTTAAGCCAATTGCAGGGGGTTTTCAGGAGGAACTCAGCCTGAACCCTGCTGGTCCACACAACAGCCTGAGGGCTTTAGGCAAGGCATTTAATGTCTGTCTTCCTTCCCTTTTCTCCTGTTCCCTGTTTTGCTTACCTGGATCCCCAGACTTAGTCTGGTCTCAGATGGAGGCCCGGCACTCAGCCTCTTGGTCAACAGTCTAGCCTACCCAGTGTCTGGTGGTGAAGGTCTGACCACGCACACATTACATAGGTTGAGGGTCTGCCAGAAGATGGAGGAACATGAGAGGAGGTGGTACAACCAAAAAATACTGAATTTCCCTGTCTTACTAGACCTTGTGAATTCCTTTGAACCCAATTCCAACCTGTTTCAGGCATCTGATAGACAGATTATCCTGAAAGCAGAACCCAAACCTAGAAAAGTTTTTCAAAGTGTGGCCCTAAAGTGCAATCAGCAACTTTTTTATGTCTCTTGTAGACTCTGCCCAGATTCTACTTTGGGTTCTTACCTTGTGTGGGGAGAAGACCCCTTTGCAGAGGTTCACAGACCTCCAATGGGGCCAGTTAGGAGGCAGCAGCTGTGCTAGTATCCAATGAATAATTCCACTTGGTAGGTGCCCAGTAGTCACCATGACAGGTCTGTGTCACCTGTGATCCTGAAGAAGGTTTATGTGATCACAGGGCACTTAGGAGAAGAAGGTCAGACTATGGACTGTGAGGTGTGCATTCAGGGCTTCAGGTCCCAGCCTGCATGCAGTTCAGACCAGAGAAGGAGCAGGTGTGCACTTGGTTCTCTGATTTTACTATTTCTTATTTTACTACTAAGGGTTTTCAGTGGCTGTCTGTGTGTGTCCATCTGTATCCACAGCTGGTTGTCAAGTTCATTGGTGAGCTTCCATCTTTGTCTTGCATTCCTTTGTACATGGAATGCCAGTCTCTCTTGTCCCTGCCTCCTCCCTTAATGATTTCTCAGTCTTTCTTCCTCCATAGCATTGATTGTCTCTATATGTCAGAGTATTTCTCTCATGTCCTCAAACTATGGAAGAAGGGAAAGATTCACGACTGACTGCAGATAAGAGAATGTACACAGCATCAATATGGAGAGAACTGAGATATTTTTCTTTCTAAAATCTTTACTTCTCTAATATCATGATTACCTACACACTGAAAAACCATCCCCCAAAACAGAGCATCTTCAATAACTATACCTCCTATTTACTCACATGCCCTGTCACCAGCCCTTGGGTAACAATGTCATGAAGTATGTATTTATGTTTCTTTTTTTTCATTTGTTGTCTTATCACTAACATATACAGCCCTAAACAATATCTAGTTGAGTTCACCTGAAGCTTTATTTAAAGGTCATTTTACTGGTTCTTAATTTAAAATCTCCACGTTATGCTATTAATATTTATTTATCTATGTATAGCTATGGCTCATTCCTTTCAATGCTGTAGAGCTCAATTTATTTACCTCTTCTCTGTCAGTGGCTATCTTCTCCTTCCTCACAATTATGAAGACTGCTATTAGGAACACTTTTTTACACGTCCCTTGTACATTTTTCACAGTGACTTATAGGTACCCTCTTAGGAGTGGAAATGCTGGGTTCCAAGGTTCATGAATGTGCAATTTTATACAATTAAGCCGTATTGCTTTTCCAAAGCGATTGTATTGATTTACATTCCCAGCAGCCATATTTCAGAGATACTATAGATCCACATTCTCATCAATACTCAGTGTTGTCCAACTTTTATTTTTCTGATTGGATTGATGTACGATGTCAACTCGTTGTGCACAGATTTGCATTTTCCTCATAAATAAGGAGACTGCTAAACCTCTGTGTGCCTACTGGCCACACGCGTTTTTGTTTTTGTTTTCTGAGAAAGGTCTCTTTATGTCTTTTGCCCACTTCCATCCTGGATTATTTCCCATCTCTTTAGCAACTTCTAAAGTTTTTTAAATACCTCCTTTCCATAGATCCTTAGTTGACAACATTTGTGCAAACGTCCTCTCCAGATTTGTGGACCTTTTAAACTTTCCTTAGGCATTTCTTTTCATGAACTTTTTTTCTTTTCATGAGCTATTCATTTTAATGTAGTCAGAAGCACTCCTTTTTGTCAGTCTTTTTTGTACAGTTATCATCTGGATATCTCATATAAGAAATTTTTCTGTACCCTAAGATTCACTATATTTTCTTCTAGAGTATCCCATTTGAAGTTTAAGTCTTTACTCTCCTTTTGGAGTTGATTGTCAAAGTGATATATATAAAGAATTAGGGCTTCCCTGGTGGCGCAGTGGTTGAGAGTCCGCCCGCCGATGCAGGGGACACAGGTTCATGCCCCGGTCCGGGAAGATTCCACATGCCGTGGAGCGGTTAGGCCCATGAGCCATGGCCGCTGGGTCTGCGCGTCCAGAGCCTGTGCTCCACAACGGGAGAGGCCACAACAGTGAGAGGCCCGGGTACCACAAAAAAAAAAAAAGTGATATAGGTAGGGAATCAGTAACCTTTTTCCATATGGATAGCTAGTTTGTCCAGTTCCATTTACTAGACAGTGCCTTCTCTACCCACTAACACGCTACGTTCTTCCATTCAACAGAATTTCATTCATGCCAGAGTCTAACTAACACAGGGCTCTGTGCCAGGACCCAACTATAGCATTAAAGGATACTTTGTTTATTTTTATAATGTATGAAATATACATGATAATATGCCATGTACCTTATGGGAAACCCTCCCGTTTCTTCTTCTTCTAAAGAAACTTTGGTCTTTTCCCCTTGATCTTCCATATAAATTTAAGGATCCAGGTTCCTTCCTCCCTCTCTGTGTCCCCTCCTTGCTGTCTTGCCTTGTGTCCCCAGAGCCCCTTCTGATAGTTTGATTCACTCATCAGATGTGACCCCATGACCCACCAGAGTGATCCATGCCCAAGGTTGAAAATGTGGCAGTCAAGTATAAGTCTCCTAACAATGAAAGATCAGAAAGACAAAGAAAATTTAAAGAAATGCTTCTCCCTCATTCACTGGAAGTTTTGAAATGTTGCTCACAGCCTTCCTTGTTCCCTGTCGTCTGTGCTCCCCTGGGTGTCTTGGCTAGGTGACCTCCCATGGGTCTTCGGAGACCGGCCTTTCCTGACCCCTAGTACCTCTCTGCCCTCTCCTTACTCACTGAGCCTCTGGAAGTCACACTCTTGTATTCTTCTTTTTTGGGAAATGCTTGTGCTGTAGAGAAGGATGTAAATATGGTTGCTATGGTTTCACTCTCATTTCCTGGATATGTGGGTTCTGAACTCTCAACCAGATCTTCTTGCAAGAGGGGTGCAAGTCAGAGGCTGTTGTACTCCCTGCTGCCTCCCACCCTGGGCCTCATTTCCCAGGCAGGACAGAGGTTTGCCAGTCCTTGTTCTCTACTGTGTCTGCATTTCCCTGGATGAAAAGAGTTCTGTGGGGTGTCCTGTGCTAGGGGCTGCAGGGAGCACTTCACCAGACTCAACATTTTCTGCTGTTTTAGTGGAAACATTCCAATCTGATCTCTGACACCAGAAATGTCTTTCCTCTCTGACACTGGTGAGTAAGCAAACTCTTTGCACTTGCAGTGATGAGATGCTTGTTTTGTGTTTGGAGGCCTGAGAGGTAGCCTTGGCTGGTGGAGAGCTGTGGTTTGGTGCAGAAGGCCTGGTCATCCTTTTCAGGTGGTTAAGAGAGTGAGGGAGGGCTAAGAACTGCCCAGGGCTAGGGCAATAGTGGTGAGAATGGGAGAAGTGACTGGATTCTGGATACATTTATTAGGTTGCAGGACTGGGGATGTGAAGTGTAAGAGAGAAGATTATGTGGACAGCCCCATGTGCAAATGAGGGGTGGCATTGATATTACCTGAAAGGGATAAGACAAGGGAAGAGAGGGATGGGGGCTTGAGACAGGTTTGGCCTTGTTCAGTTACTAAAGATTACCCTAGACATACAAGCGGGAGATGTTGTATAAACAATGGGATATTTGGGTCTGAGGTCAGAGGAGAGGCCTGCAGTAGAGATATAAATTTGGGAGTTGCCAGCACATAGGTGGTGCTGGACAACATGGGACAGGTTAAGGAACTTAAAGGTGCACAGAGCTGGGACTGAGTCTGTCATAGAGTCAGGTAATCAAGGCTTATGTATTCATTCTGACCTAAAGAGCTGAGGCTCGGGGTCTAGGACTTCAAAGCAGAGGAAGACAATTCACAGGGTAATGGGAAGAGCAAATGCTTGGTAAACAAGTATTTGCCTTGCCATGTAGAGACAATGGGGCACAGAGAAGAACGTGAACATATAGACCTTGGTAAATTTCCCAGTCTACATGCCTAGCTCATATTCTTTTTAGTTACCTCTGGTGACAGCTCCCTTCTCGGAACAAGCCCGCCATCTAAATGCTTTTAAGTATTTAAGGGGGAGATAAAAAGGACAACTTTCTGAGTCTTCTGTTCCTTAGAAATAACCAACCCCAAATAATCCTTACACCAGAGAAACATTTTGGAGTGGCAATATGTGCTCCCCTACACTGGTCACTCTTCTGATTTTTCTTTCACATTTGAAATGAAATGGCTTCTCATTGTTCAATTTGTTACTGAATTGCTTGCCTGGACCCTAGCCTGGGTGAGACCCCTTGAATAGCACAAGCTTTATTCAAGGGCTAAAGAATGGAGAAGCAGCAACTTGGCTTGCAAATCAACTTCTCAACCCAATTTGGGTGGAGATACCATATGTTTTGGAGGGTCGAGATGAACAGGAGGGAACTGGAAAGAGAGGGAGGAATATTCATTACTTACCAGAGAACAAGGATGTGGTTTGGATGGGAAACTGAGACAACACTCCTTTTCAGTCCTTGTATGTGCTTTTCCGGTTGTTGTTATGGCAATAGTCAACTGTCCTGTTGCTGGTGGATGTGTCATTTAGCATGCTAATGCATTACAATGAACATATAATGAGGCTCAAGGTCCACTGGAAGTCAAATCTTTTGCCATCTTGGGCCTAGTTGGTTCTAACCAGATCTTGTATTTTTCTTTGCAGCTTCCTCCAGAAACTTAGATAAGAGCAATTGGTTTCCATTCAAGGGAGGGGCAGGGATATGATTCTGGGGGACCAGTCTGGAGTGCGGAGTTGATGAGAGATGTGTGTGATTTGTATGCAAACCTAGAAGTTGTCGGTGGGTATACGGAACAAGTACGCTTCCTTAAGGCTGCACATCTCACCTCTCTTTAGGGTTCCCAAGGGGAGACATTGTTTGTAAAGGACTGTTGAAAAGGCTGTGCTTAACCCCTGGATTGGCTAGTTTCTTCTAGGGCAATGATGGGAGTGCCCGCTTTCAAATTACTTTGCTTTCATGACTCTAAATCCCACCTTGACAATTTCTCTCTCCTTTTCCTAAGCCCATTACTCTCCCCATCACAGACCACCACAGTCTTTTCAATTTAACATAGTTCTCCACAATTCATCTTCAGTATGTTTATTGGTGTATATTAATGTATACATGTATCCATGAGAACTATATAGTAAAGCTATATGTGGATCCCTTAAGATGTCCACAAAAGGTATTGAGCTTAAAGTCTGTGTTATAATAAAAATACCTATTTGGTCTTTGTCTGCAATTCCTGGAAGGAGCTCCTGAAACCCTTGAAATTTCCAGAGTGATAGGAATCTCTTTTTTAAGCTAATGAGATGACTGGGGTGGGGAGACGACAGAGCATCAGGATGGGGGCTGGGGGCCAGAAAGACCAAGCCAGAGTTAGAGGGTTGGAACTTTCAGCCCCTTCCTTCCTTTCCTTCACCACAACCTCCAGGGAGGGGAGGAGGGCTGGAGATTGAGTTCAGTCATCAATGGTCAATGGCTTAATCAACCATGCCTGTGTAACAAAACCCCTAACGAGATCAGTTTCTGACTTTCTAAACTCAATATTATTTGGGGCATCTATGTGGATGCTCGTACGTCTATTTTATTTTTTCTGACACAGCAGTCAGTCAAATGTATATCCCACTATTTATTGATTATAAAAAGGACATGGTATTACCTAGAATACAGGCAAAGCTGCTGTAAAAGAGGGACTCAAACACGGAGATGGAGAACCAGGGAAGCCTTACCCTCCCTCTGAGGGCAGTGCAGAGGGGAGCAGACTTCACAGCCGGGTGCTGGTTTCGTCTCCGTCAGGTAGCGCTCAGGCCCGGCCCATCTTCACAATCCACCATCTCCATGCCCTTGTCCCCATCTGTGTGCTTGTCTCTAGGGGAGCAATCTAATCTTCTCTGATGATCACATCAAGCTTGGCCCACATTTCACTTGGTTCTCTTACTCCTTTGTCCCTCCCTTGGAAAATAAGCTCTATGGAATCAAGGATTTCTATTCCTGGAGCTCCAGGACTGGAACAGTGCCTGGCACAGGGCAGACACTCAATAAGAATTTGATTAGAGAATAAAGGAAAGAATAGAGAATGATTTTGCTTAGAGAATAAAGGGAGGATTTGCTTCTAGAATAAAGAAGTAAAGGGAGGACGAATTTGACAGTCCACATGCTGTTTTCATTCTCCCTGTGATCACTTTGAGCTTACTGAGATCCCCTTTGTAAGCAAGTGATAGTTTCTGAAGATATGATCTCAATATTGCTGATACTATGTTTTCACAAATCACAGAGCCTTCACGGTAGAGGGGAGGAAAGGCTAGGTTTTAGCCCGTAGAGTGAGATGGGATACAAATATCCTTAAACACAGTTATTCTCTGTTTAATCAGTTAAATGGAGTCTTCCACACAGAGTCTCAAGTTAATAACTGTGGTTTGCAGTCAGTCTCAATGTGAGCCATGGATACAGGACTGTTCAGTAAGCTCAGAGCCATTCACAGCACCAGTGTCATTTTTGACACCACTTGAGTGCTAAGCCTCCATTCAATTTCTCTTGAAATGGTAGGAATGGTCACCATCTAAGAGTTTGTTCATAAACTAACATGTGGATACATCAATTTAAAGTAAATTTTAAATTTGGTTCAGCCACTGTGGAGAACAGTATGGATGTTCCTTAAAAAACTATAAATAGAGCTACCATATGATCCTGCAATCCCACTCCTAGGCATATATTCAGAGATAAACATAATTTGAAAAGATACCTGCACCCCAGTGTTCATAACAGCACTATTTACAATAGCCTAGACACGGAAGCAACCTAGATGTCCATCAACAGATGAGTGGATAAAGATCTGGTATATATACACAATGGAATATTACTTAGCCATAAAAAAGAATGAAATAATGCCATTTGCAGCAACATGGATGGACTTAGAAATTATCACACTAAGTGAAGTAAGCCAGACAAATACAAAACATCATATGATATCACTTATAAGTGGAATCTAAAAAATGGTACAAATGAACTTATTTACAAAACAGAAATAGATTCACAGACATAAAAAATAAACTTATGGTTACCAGAAGGGAAAGGGTGGGAGGGATAAATTAGGAGTTTGGGATTAAAATATACACACTACTATATACAAAATAGGTAACAAACAAGGACCTACTGTATAGCACAGAGAATTATAGTCAATATCTTGTAATAACCTATAAGGGAAGAGAAAGTAAAGAAAGAATATATATTCATATACATACGTATAACGAAATCACTTTACTATACACCTGAAAGGAATACAACATTGTAAATCAACTATACTTCAATAAAAAAATTTTTTTAATAAATTTTACAACAAGCAGACAGAAGGTGACATGTGGAGAAATCCCTAATTTCACAGGACTGCTTCATGATTGTTTCTAGGTGAAAGTTTGGGCAACTGTCCACTCCTTCCCAACTGCTCCTAATGCTGGCTTTACATTCTCCCTCAGCCACGAGGAAACTGGGTCTAGAACAACCCAGCTGAACTCTGACCTAGCCAGTGGGCATTTCCTTTCTCAGAGTCCACCGGGCAAACCTCCGGGCTGTGCTTTGGCATGGTCATCCTTTCATGGCCACAATCTACAGAGGTTGCTTCCCCCTGCAGAGAGCCACTCACCTCCGTCAGCTGCACATTTCTAACAAGCCCTGAAAAGGCTCAGTATCACCCAAGGGACCCCCAGGCAAACTGTCCTGCAGGCCGTGCTATATGTCCTCATGATCACATGCCCATCACCAACTTCCCTAAAATATATCAAAATTTATTTTTCCCCTCTGAACTCACTTCCTCCTCCTGTGAGCCCGACAAGATGGATCTTTTATTTAACTTTATATAATTTATATTTTATTGAGATTATAATTGACACATAATATTCAGATGTACAACATAATGATTTGATATTTTGTATATTGCAAAATGATCACCGCATTGTCCCCACAAAGTTACAATTTTTTCCTTTGTTGAGAACTTTTAAGATCTAGTCTCTTAGCAGCTTTCCAATACGTATACAGTATTATTCACTATAGTCACCATGCTGCACATTACATAGCCATGGTTTATTTATTTTATTACTGGAAGTGTGTACCTTTTGACCACTTTCACCCAATTTTACTGGCCCTGTTCTCAGACTCCTGTCCTGACAAAGGCTCACGTGATCACAGGGGACCTAGGACCAGAATGTCTGACTGTGAGTTATGCATTCAAGGGCATCAGGCCTCAGCCCACACTGGGCACTGTGGCCACTCCAGCCCAGAGCCTATCAAATGGGATGCTAGACTCAGAGTGACCCTCACCATGGGGAACAGCCCAACCCTGGGGAACCCGGGAATGGGTGGAGCTTTCTGTCACCCACCACAAATGTCCTCATCACTGCAAGGGTGCCCTAGATTTAGTAGTATTTTTTATTTTACTACTAAGATCTTTAATTGAGTGTCTATAGGTGTTCATCTGCCTCCACAGCTAGTTGCCAAGTTCATTTGTGAGCTTGTGTCTTTGCCCTGCAGTTCTTTCTACCTGGAATGCCAGTCTCTCTTGTGCCCACCTCCTCCCTTAAGGATTCCTCAATTTTTCTCCCATCATAATACTGTCTCTACACGTCAGATCAAATATTTCTCTGATGTCCCTAAACTAAGGCAGGAGGGAGAGATGTATGACTGACTGCTGACAAAAGAATATATATACATTTGGAAAATACTTAGATTAAAAAAAAAAGAAAACACTTTAGTTATATGTATAATATAATGATCACCTACACAGCGAACAACCATGCCCAGAAATAGAACATCTTCAATGACTTATACCTACTAACGTGTTCCTATTTATTCCATGGTCTGTCACCAGCCCTTGGGTAACAACTTCATGAAGTATTAATTTATGATTCCTTTCTTTCACTCATTGTGTTATCACTTACATATGCATGCCTAAACAATATTTTGTTGTATTTTCTTGAATATTTCTTTAAAGAGTATTCTACTTCTTTCCTCCTATTTTTTCTACTAGTTCTACTAAGTTCTATTTATTTTAAACAGTACTGTGTTACTAAGATTTATTTATAAAAATGGATCATTCCTTTCAATGCTGTAGAGCTCAATTTATTTATCCATTCTCTGCAATGTCTATCCTCTCCTCTTTCACAATTATGAAGACTGCTGTTAGAAACACTCTTTACATGTCCCCTGTAAATTTTTGCATAGTGACTCATAGGAGCCATCGTAGGAGTGCAAATGTTCCAAGGTGCATGAATGTACACTTTTACAGTTAAGCCATATTGTTTTTCCAAAGTGATTGTATGAATTTACATTCCCAGTAGCTATATTTCAGAAATCCTATTGATCCGCCTTCTACCTAATACTCCAGTTGAATTGATGTACAATGTCATCTCATTGCACACAGATTTGCATTTGCCTCATTACTCAGGAGTCTGGTAAATGGAGTATATTTACTTTACAATGGTGTGTTCGTTTCTGCTTTATAACAAAGTGAATAACACTGGTACATGACTCTTTTTGAATTATGGTTTTCTCAGGGTATATGCCCAGTACTGGGATTGCTGGGTCATTGCTGTGTTTAGTTTTCTAAGGAACCTCCATACTGCTCTCCATAGTGGCTGTATCAGTTTACATTCCCACCAACAGTGTAAGAGGGTTCCCTTTTCTCCACACCCTATCCAGCATTTATTGTTTGTAGATGTTTTTGTTGATGGCCATTCTGACTGGTGTGAGGTGATACCTCATTGTAGTTTTGATTTGTATTTCTCTAATGATTAGTGATGTTGAGCATCCTTTCATGTGTTTCTTGGCAGTCTGTATATCTTCTTTGGAGAAATGTCTATTTAGGTCTTCTGCCCATTTTTGGATTGGGTTGTTTGTTTTTTTGATATTGAGCTGCATGAGCTGCTTGTAAATTTTGGAGATTAATCCTTTGTCTGTTGCTTCATTTGCAAGTATTTTCTCCCATTCTGAGGGTTGTCTTTTGGTCTTGTTTATGGTTTCCTTAGCTGTGCAAAAGCTTTTAAGTTTCATTAGGTCTCATTGGTTTATTTTTGTTTTTATTTCCATTTCTCTAGGAGGTGGGTCACAAAGGATCTTTCTGTGATTTATGTCATAGAGTGTTCTGCCCATGTTTTCCTCTAAGAGTTTTATAGAGTCTGGCCTTACATTTAGGTCTTTAATCCATTTTGAGTTAATTTTGTGTATGGTATTAGGTGTTTTTTTGGTTTTTTTGTTTTTTTTCTAAAAGGTTTAACTCTATATTTGGTCTGTGCAGGGGCTGCAACAGGGCCTAGGGGCCTCATCACCCGTCACATTCCCCTGACACCAGGCCACCTGGGCCACTAGACCCGGTGCCATCCCAGCTCAAGCGCAACCCCCACGGAGGGCGGGGACAGCCTGTTCACTCTCAGCCAGATGCTGCGCCCAGTGCTGAAGCCCCGTCAGGGGCCACCATCGAGGCTCTGTCCTCTTCCCTAGGCGGCCGGTTTTTTTAACAATTTTTTTTTTTTTTTTTTTGCGGTACAAGGGCCTCTCACTTCTGTGGCCTCTCCTGTTGTGGAGCACAGGCTCCGAACCCGCAGGCTCAGCGGCCATGGCTCATGGGCCCAGCCGCTCTGCGGCATATGGGATCTTCCCAGACCAGGGCACAAACCCGTGTCCCCTGCATCGGCAGGCAGACTCTCAAACAATTCACCACCAGGGAAGCCCTAGGCGGCCGTTTTTAAACGCAGCAAGCTCAGGCGGATGCAGGCTGTGTGCGCAGCCAGGCCGGGAAAAGGCACGCTCTGCCCTGAGAGGATGGTACGGCCCCAAACAGGTCCCTGATAAAACGTAAGAAAAACACTTGCGAAAATGTACCCATGTGTATGGTGGGTATGGTGTTAGGGAGTGTATGGTGTTATGTGTATGGTGTTAGGGAGTGCTCTAATTTCATTCTTTTACATGTACCTGTCCAGTTTTCCCAGAACCACTTATTGAAGAGGCTGTCTTTTCTCCATTGTATATTCTTGCCTCCTTTATCAAAGATAAGGTGACCATATGTGCATGGGTTTATCTCTGGGCTTTCTATCCTGTTCCATTGATCTATATTTCTGTTTTTGTGCCAGTATCATACTGTCTTGATTATTGTGGCTTTGGAGTATAGTCTCAAGTCCAGGAGCCTGATTCCTCCAGCTCAGTTTTTCTTTCTCAAGATTGCTTTGGCTATTCAGGGTCTTTTGTGTTTCCATACAAATTGTGAAATTTTTTGTTCTAGTTGTTCAAAATGCCATTGGTAGTTTGATAGGCATTGCATTGAATCTGTAGATTGCTTTGGGTAGTATAGTCATTTTTACAATGTTGATTCTTCCAATCCAAGAACATGGTATATCTCTCCATCTGTTTGTATCACCTTTAATTTCTTTCATCAATGTCTTATAGTTTTATACATATAGGTCTTTTGTCAGATTTTTCATCATTAGTGTATAGGAATGCAAGAGATTTCTGTGCATTAATTTTGTATCGTGCTACTTTACCAAATTCATTGATTAGCTCTAGTAGTTTTCTGGTAGCATCTTTAGGATTCTCTATGTATAGTATCATGCCATCTGCAAACAGTGACAGCTTTACTTCTTCTTTTCCAATTTGGATTCCTTTTATTTCTTTTTCTTCTCTGATTGCTGTGGCTAAAACTTCCAAAACTATGTTGAATAACAGTGGTGAGAGTGGACAACCTTGTCTTGTTCCTGATCTTAGAGGAAATGGTTTCCATTTTTCACCATTGAGAACGATGTTGGCTGTGGGTTTGTCATATATGGCCTTTATTATGTTGAGGTAAGTTTCCTCTATGCCTACTTTCTGGAGGGTTTATATAATAAACGGGTGTTGAATTTTGTCAGAAGATTTTTTTGCATCTATTGAGGTGATCATATGGTTTCTCTGCTTCAATTTGTTAATATGGCGTATCACGTTGATTGATTTGCATATATTGAGGAATCCTTGCATTCCTGGAATAAACCCCACTTGATCATGGTGTATGATCCTTTTAATGTGCTGTTGGATTCTGTTTGCTAGTATTTTGTTGAGGATTTTTGCATCTATGTTCATCAGTGATATTGGCCTGTAGTTTTCTTTCTTTGTGACATCTTTGTCTGGTTTTGGTATCAGGGTGATGGTGGCCTCATAGAATGAGTTTGGGAGTGTTCCTCCCTCTGCTATATTTTGGAAGAGTTTGAGAAGTATACGTGTTATCTCTTCTCTAAATGTTTGATAGAATTCGTCTGTGATGTCATCTGGTCCTGGGCTTTTGTTAGAAGATTTTTAATCACAGTCTCAATTTCAGTGCTTGTAATTTGTCTGTTTATGTTTTCTATTTCTTCCTGGTTCAATCTTGGGAGGTTGTGCTTTTCTAAGAATTTCCATTTCTTCCAGGTTGTCCATTATATTGGCATATAGTTGTTTGTAGTAATCCTTCATGACCCTTTGTATTTCTGCAGTGCCAGTTGATACCTCTCCATTTTCATTTCTAATTCTATTGATCTGAGTCTTCTCCCTTTTTTTCTTGATGAGTCTGGCTAATGGTTTATCAATTTTATTTATCTTCTCAAAGAACCAGCTTTTAGTTTTATTGATCTTTGCTATTGTTTCCATCATTTCTTTTTTATTTATTTCTGATCTGATCTTTATGATTTCTTTCCTTCTGCTAACTTTGGGGTTTTTTTCTTCTTTCTATAATTGTTTTCAGTGTAAGGTTCAATTGTTTATTTGAGATGTTTCTTGTTTCTTGAGGTAGGATTGTATTGCTATAAAGTACCCTCTTAGAGCTGCTTTTGCTGCATCCCATAGGTTTTGGGTCATCGTGTTTTCATTGTCATTTGTTTCTAGGTATTTTTTGATTTCCTCTTTGATTTCTTCAGTGATCTTTTGGGTATTTAGTTGTGTATTGTTTAGCTTCCATGAGTTTGTATTTTTTACAGACTTTTTCCTGTAATTCGTATGTAGTCTCATAGCGTTGTGGTCAGAAAAGATACTTGATGTGATTTCAATTTTCTTAAATTTACTAAGGCTTGATTTGTGTCCCATGTTATGATCTATCCTGGAGAAGTTCCTTTAGCATTTGTTGTAGAGCTGGTCTGGTGGTGCTGAATTCTCTTAGCTTTTGCTTGTCTGTAAAGCTTTTGATTTCTCTGTTGAATCTGAATGAGATCCTTGTTGGTTATAGTAATCTTGGTTGTAAGTTTTTCCTGTTCATCATTTTGAATATATCATGCCACTCCCTTCTGGCCTGCAGAGTTTCTGCTGAAAAATCAACTGATAACCTTATGGGGATTCCCTTGTATGTTACTTGTTGCTTTTCCCTTGCTGCTTTTAATATTTTTTCTTTGTATTTAATTTTTGTTAGTTTGAGTAATATGTGTCTCAATGTGTTTCTCCTTGGGTTTACTTGCATGAGACTCTCTGTTCTTCCTGTACGTGGCTATTTCCTTTCCCACTTTAAGGAAGTTTTCAACTATAATCTCTTCAAATATTTTCTCAGACACTTTCTCTTTCTCTTCTTCTTCTGGGGCCCCTATATTTCTAATGTTGCTACGTTTAATGCTGTCCCAGAGGTCTCTGAGACTGTCCTCATTTCTTTTCATTCCTTTTATTTATTCTGTCCCACTTTATTTATTTCCACCATTCTATCTTCCAGCTCACTTATCGATTCTGCTTCAGTTATTCTGCTATTGATTCCTTCTAGTGTATTTTTCTTTTCAGTTACTGTATTGTTCTTTTTTTTTTTCATCTTTAGTTCTTCTATGTCCTTGTTAAACATTTCTTGTATCTTCTTCATCCATGCCTCCATTCAATTTCTAAGATCTTGGATCATATTTACTATCATTACTCTGAATTCTTTTTCCATTAGATTACCTATTTCCTCTTCATTTTTTGTCTTGTGGGTTTTTACCTTGCTCTTTCATCTGTAAAATATTTTTCTGTTATCCCATTTTGTTTAACTTACTCTGTTTGTGGTCTCCTTTCTACAGGTTGCAGGGTTGTAGTTCCTCTTGCTTCTGGTGTCTGCCCCCTGGTGGGTGAGGTTGGTCAAGGGGCTTGTGTAAGCTTCCTTGTTGGAGAGACTGGTGCCTATGTTCTGGTGGGTAGAGCTGGTTCTTCTCTTTCTGGGGGCCAGTGCCACAACAGAGGGTGTGTTTTGGGTGTCTGTGAGCTTAGTACAACTTTAGGCAGCCTGTCTGCTAATGGGTGGGGTCTGTCTTGCTTGTTGTTTGGCCTGAGACATCCAGCACTGGAGCTTGCAGGCTGTTGTGAGGAGCTGGGTCTTGGTGCTGAGATAGGATCTCTGGGAAAGCTCACACCAATTGATATTACCTGTGGCCAGGAATTCTCTGGTGGTCCAGCAGCCTGGACTCAGCACTCCCACCATGGGGGTTCAGGCTTGACCCCTGGCCAGGGAACCAAGACCCTCCAAGCTGTGTGGTATGGCAAAAAATAAATAAATAAAATAACAAACAAAGAGACAAACAAAACCCAAGACAAATAATAAAAACAAACTAAACAAACAAAAACAGAAAAATAGCAACAAAAAAGAAAAGAAAACAAACAGAAAAAACCCAAGACAAATACTAAAAACACAACCAAACAGAAACAACAAACAAACATACCACACAAAAAAGAAAACAAAAATCAAGCAAACAACTAAACACAAAGACCAAAACAAACAGTAAAAACAAAAATAAAAAAAATAAAAAACAAAAAAATGTTAAGGCAAACAAAAAAAAACACACAAAAACGACAAAAAAGTTGAAAACAAAACAAATACAAAATATTTTAAAACCCAAAAAACAAAGCAACAAGACAACAAATAATAAAAAATAAAAAATTTATCAAAATAAAACAAATAAAACAACCACAGCAAAACAAAACAAAACCAAAAAGTAAAAATTTTAAAAATAAGAAAAAAATTCCCTGGGACTTCTGCTATCAGTGTCCTTGACCTCACAGGAGCCACAGCCAACCCCCCGCCTCCCCACGACACCCACCAAGATCTCTACGTATGTGTCTAGACCCACTGTGGGTACTTTGGGGGCAGCTCAGACTCTGACCTGGCCCAACTCCAGCATGTATGTGCCACCAAAATCCACAGTTGCTAAAGCTAGACCAGTCTCAGTTGTGAGAACACTCATTGTCCATTCATATATTCAGCAGATGCTGGGTTTACCAGGCCAATCATTTGGGTTTAATCCATGGCTTGTACAGTGGTGCCGAGAGATTTTAGTTCCTCTTCCTTAGTTGCACAGCTGCTGAGCTTGGGGCTCACCTTTGGTTTTGGCCCCACCTCTGCATGTGGGTCACCCTCAGGCCTCTCTTCCCTGCCCAGGCGAGAAGGGGTCAAAGGCAGCAGATGACTGGGGCACACTTGCTTGCTTACGTGTGAGGGTCAAGAGGCTGCTACAGACAGGGGCATGCATGCTTTCTCAGGTGGGAGAGGGATAAGGCAGCCACGACTGGGGTGCACATGCTCACTCCAATGGGATTCCCCCTCTAGTGCCTGAGGAGGCAGGGGCTTGTTGGAGGCTGAGACAGACTGAGGCGTGCTCACTCTGGTGGGAATCTCTCCCAGTGCCTGCAGAGGCGGGCTGGCATGTGGGGAGAGAGTCTGCAGTGGTGGCTGCAACCCTTGTGCAGCATTCAACAATGGTCCCTTACTCCCAAGGCAGACATCACTTCCTCCAGGAGCATTCCCAGCTGTGGAATTCCTCACTCCTGACGCCTCAGGCTCTCTCCGTGCTGCCAATATCAGTCCTCTCTCTGGTCCACTCTCCTAATCCCACACTTCAGCACCCAGCCCCTGCCAGCATTGGTGGACAACCATCTCAGGCTGGGGCACCTAGGGCTGTGGCACAGACTGCCTGTGCAAGTCTCACTCTGTCCTGCCTGCCACAGACTGGCCTCTGTACTTTCTTACACTAGCCCCCAAAGCCCCCTCTCTATTTCAGCGTATCTCGCCACTGGTGAGGGTGTCTCTCTGGGTGTGGTAACCCCTCCTTTCCTTCAGCTTCCCACCAAGTGTGTGGGTCCCATCCTGTTTCCTCTTTTCTTTTTCTTCCCTTTCTCTCCTTCGTCCTATCCAGTTATGCTGGGATCTTTTCCTGTCCTTTTAGGTCTCCAAGGCCCTCTGCTAGTGTTCAGCAGGTGCTCTGTGCAAATTTTTCCACTTGTAGTAGTATTCTTGATGTATTTTGGGGGAGAGATGAACCCCAGGTCCTCCTATTCTGCCATCTTGATCTCCTTGAATTACTACAGCTTTGAAATCAGGAGGTATGATGCCTCTGTTTTGATTCTTCTTTTTCATGATTGCTTTGGTTATTTGGGGTCTTTTGTGGTTCCATACATATTTAGCATTCTTTTTTCTATTTGTGTGATAAATGTCATAGGGCTATTTGATTTTGGATAGCTGAGACTGTCAGGAAAGCAAGTGATGAGGAAAAGTTGGTGAGAAGGTGTAGGCATGGCAAGAGAGACAGGTGGCAAGAAGCAGGAAGGCAAGGAAGTTCCCAAAGTTTACTTTCCTTCCAATCACTCATTTCTGGTTCTGATCCCCATGCATCCCTCATGACCATTTCCAGTGGCCAAAGTCTGTGTTTCTCATTTCCACTCAGCCTCAAGTCAATGTTTTTCAACTTGACCCTTCTCAGCTGCTCCTGGCTCAAGCTGGCTTGTCTCCTGTGACTTGGATGCATTAAAGAAGACCTTTCTAATTTTTATTGGAGTAGAGTTGATTTACAATGGTGTGTTAATTTCTACTATACAAGAAAGTGAATCAGTTATACATATACATATATCTATTCTTTTTCAGATTCTTTTCCTATTTAGGTTATTATAGACTATTGAGCTCCCTCTGCTATACAGTAGGTCTTTGTTGATTATCTATTTTATACATAGTAATGTGTATATGTTAATCCCAAACACCTCATTTATCCATCCCCCTGCCATCTTTCACCTTTGGTAACCATAAGTTTGTTTTCTAAGACTGAGTCTGTTTCTGCTTTGTAAATAAATCAATTTGTATCATTTTTTTAGATTCCACATAGAAGTGATATCATATAATATTTCTCTTTGTCTGATTTACTTCACTTAATATGATAATCTCTAGGTCCATCCATATTGCTGCAAATGATATTTACTTCATTCTTTTTAATGGCTGAGTCATATTCTATCGTATATATGTATCATATTTTTTCTATGTATGGTAATGTCAAAATATATAATACATTTTCTCACATATTATTTTTTTTAATTTTTAAAAAATTTTATTGGAGTATAGTTGATTTACAATGTTGTTCTAGTTTCAGGTATACAGCAAAGTGATATCATGATATTTGTCTGTCTCTGACTTACATCACTTAGTATGAAAATCTCTAGGTCCATCTGTGTTGCTGCAAATGGCATTATTTCTTTTTTCTGGCTGACTAATATTCCATTGTATACATGCGTATATTCTTTATCCATTCCTATGTTGATGGACATTTAGATTGCTTCCATGTCTTGACTATTGTAAATAGTGCTGCAATGAATATTGGGGTGCATATATCTTTTCGAATTGTGGTTTTCTCCAGATATATGCCCAGGAGTCAGATTGCTGGATCATATGGTACTTCTATTTTTAGTTTTTAAAGGAACCTCCATACTGTTCTCCATAATGGGTGTACCAACTTACATTCCCACCAAAAGTGTAGGAGGGTTCCCTTTTCTCCACACCCACTCCAGCATTTAATGTTTGTGGATTTTTTTATGATGGCCATTCTGACGAGTGTGAGGTGTTACCTCATTGTAGTCTGGATTTGCATTTCTCTAATGATTAGTGACGTTGAGCATCTTTTCATGAGCTTTTACCCATCTGTATGTCTTCTTTGAAGAAATGTCTACTTAGATCTCAGACCATTTTTTGATTGTGTTGTTTGTTTCTTTTTTATATTGAGCTGCATGACCTGTTTGTATATTTTGGAGATTAATCCCTTGTGGGTCACTTCATTTGCAAATATTTTCCTCCTTTCAGTGGGTTGTCTTTTTGTTTTGTTTGTGGTTTCCTTTGCTGTGCCAAAGCTCTTAAGTTTCATTAGGTTGAATTTTTTATTTTTAATTCTATTTTCATTACTCTAGAAGGGGGTCAAATAAGATCTTGCTGCAATTTATGTCAAAGAGTGTCCTGCCTATATTTTCTTCTAAGTGTTTATAGTATCTGGTCTTACATTTAGATCTTTAATCCATTTGAGTTTATTTTTGTGTATGATGATAGAGAATATTCTAATTGCATTCATTTACATGTAGCTGTCCAGTTTTCCCAGCCCCACGTATTGAAGAGACTCTCTTTTCTCCATTGTGTATTCTTGCTTCCTTTGTCATAGATTAGTTGACCATAGGTTCATGGGTTTATCTCTGGACTTTCTATCATGTTTCATTGATCTATATTAATGTTTTTTTCCAGTACCATACTGTTTTGATTACTGTAGCTTTGTTGTATAGTCTGAAGTCAGGGAGTCTGATTCTTCCAGCTCCATTCTTCTTTCTCAAGATTGCTTTGATATTCGGGATCTTTTATGTCTCCATACAAATTTTAAGATTTTTGTTCTAGTTCTGTAAAATATTCCCTTGGTAATTTGATAGTGATTGCATTGAATCCATAGATTGCTTTGGGTAGTATAATCATTTTGACAATATTGATTCTTCCAATCCAGGAACATGGTATATCTCTCAATCTGTTTGTGTCAACTTTGATTTCTTTCATCAGCATTTTGTAGTTTTCTGAGTATAGGTCTTTTGCCTCCTTAAGTAGGTTTATTCCTAGGTATTTTTTTCTTTTTGATGTGATGGTAAATGGGATTGTTTCCTTAGTTTCTCTTTCTGATCTTTCATTTTTACTGTATAGGAATGCAAGAGATTTCTGTGTATTAATTTTGTATTCTGCAGCTTTACCAAACTCACTCATGAGCTCTAGCAGTTTTCTGGTAGCATCTTTAGGATTTTCTATGTATCCTGTCATGTCATCTGCAAACAGTGACAGTTTTACTTCTTTTTCAATTCATATTCTTTTATTTCTTTTTCTTTTCTGATTACTGTGGCTAGAACTTCCAAACTATGTTGAATAAAAGTGGCAAGAATGGACATCATTCTCTCGTTCCTGCTCTTAGAGGAAATGCTTTCCCTTCTTCACCATTGTGAATGTTTGCTGTGGGTTTGTCATATATGGCCTTTATTACGTCGAAGTAGGTTCCCTGTATGTCCACATACTGGAGAGTTTTTATCACAAATAAGTGTTGGATTTTGTCAAAATCTTTTTCTGCATCTACTGAGATGATCATATTGTTTTTATATTGCAATTTATTAATGTGATGTATCACATTCATTGATTTGCCTATATTGAAGAATCCTTGCATCCCTGGGATAAAATTCCACTTGATCATGGTGCATGATGCTTTTAATGTGTTGTTGGATTCAGTTTGGTAGCATTTTGTCGAGGATTTTTGCATCTATGTTTATCAGGGGTATTGGCCTGTACTTTTTTTGTGTGTGTGATATCTTTGACTGGTTTTGGTATCGGGGTGATTATGGCCTTGTAGAATAAGCTTAGGAATGTTCCTTCCTCTGCAATTTTTTGGAAATTTTCAGAAGGATAAGTCTTAACTCTTCTCTAAATGTTTGATGGAATTCATCTGTGAAGCCATCTGGTCCTGGACTTTTCTTTGTTGGATATTTTCTAATCACGGTTTCTATTTCAGTACTTTTGATTTGTCTGTTCACATTTTGTATTTCTTCCTGGTTCAGTCTTAGAAGGCTGTACCTTTCTAAGAACTTGATTTCTTCTAGGTTGCCCATTTTATTGGCATATACTTGCTGTAGTTGTCTCTTCTGATCCTTTGTATTTCTGTGGTATTTGTTGTAACTTCTCCTTTTTCATTTCTAATTTTATTGTTAATCTATTTCATTTATTTCTGTTGTGATCTTTATGATTTGTTTCCTTTTACTAACTTTGGGTTTTGTTTGTTCTTCTTTCTCTAGTTGCTTTAGGTGTAAGGTTAGGTTGTTTGAGACTTCTCTTGTTTCCTGAGGTAAGATTGTATCACTATATATTACCCTCTTAGAATTGCTTTTGCTCTGTCCCATAGGTTTTGGATCATTGTGTTTTCATTGTCATTTGTCTGTAGGTATTTTTTAATTTCCTCTTTGATTTCTTCACTTATCCATTGGTTTTTTATTAGCATATTGTTTAGCCTCCATATGATTGTGTTTTTGTAGTTTTTTTCTTACAGTAGATTTCTAATTTCATAGTGTTGTGGTCGGAAAAGATGCTTGATAGGATTTCAGTTTTCTTAAATTTACTGAGGCTTGCTTTGTGGCCCAACATGTGATCTACCCTGGAGAAAGTACCATGTGTACTTCAAAAGAATATATATTCCGATGTTTTTGGATGGAATGCTCTATAAATATCAAGTAAAAGTCCAACTGGTTTAATGTGTCATTTAAGACCTGTGTTTCCTTATTGATTTTCCATGTGGATGATCTGTCCATTGATGTAAGTTGGGTGTTAAAGTTTCCCAGTATTATTGTCTTACTCTCAGTTTCTCCTTTTATGTCTGTTAGTGTTTGCCTTATATATTGAGGTGCTCCGATTTTGGGTGTATATATATTACAATTGTAAGATCTTCTCCTGGATTGATCAATTTGTTGTGTCCTTCTTTGTCTCTTGTAACAGTCTTTATTTTAACATCTATTTTGTCTGATATGTGTACTGCTACTTCAGCTTTCTTTTGATTTCCATTTGCATGGAATAACATTTTCCACCCGCTCATTTTCAATCTGTGTGTTTCTCTAGATCTGAATTGGGTCTCTTTAGACAACATATATCTTTTTGTTTGTTTATTGTTTTTGTATTCATTCAGCCAGTCTGTGTCTTTTGGTTGGAGCATTTCATCTGTTTATATTATGGGCAGAGCTGTGTGGGTCCTGTTGGTTGTTTGGCCTGAGGTGACCAGGCACTGGAGCCTACTGGCTTTTGGGGGGGCTCAAGCCAATGACTACTCCCTGATACCTCCACCACCAGTGTCCTTGTCCTTAGAGTGAGCTGCAGCCGCCTCCCAGCTCCCCAGTAAACCTTGCAAGAATAGCAGGTAGGTCTGGTCCAGGCTCCTGTGAAGTTACTGATTTTTCCCTGGGTCCCAGTACGCACGAGACCTTGTGTGTACCCTCCAAGAGCAGAGTCTCTGTTTTCCACAGTTCTATGGAGCTGCTGCAATCAGGCCCCGCTGACCTTTTAAGTCAAATGCTCTGGTGGCTCCTCTTCATAGTGTCAGACCCCCAGCTTGGGAGCCTGACATAGGGCTCAGAACTCACACTTGTGGGAGAACTTCTGCAATGTAATTATTCTCCAGCTTGTGGGTCACCCACCCAGGGGTATAGGATTTCATTATATCATGAGTGCTCCCTTCCTACCATCTCATTGTGATGTCTTCTTTATGTCTTTGGATGTAAAATATATTTTTGGTAGGTTACGGTCTTTTTCATCAATGGTTGTTCAGCAGTTATTTGTGATTTTGGTGTTCTCATGAGAGGAGGTGAGCTCAAGACGTCTCTACTCTGCCATCTTATCCCTTCTCTCCACATGGGCTTTCTTTGATCTTTTAAAATTATATTTCTTTCTTCTCTTCTAACTGTGTATTTCAAAATTCCCATCCTCCAAGTTACTTACTCTTTCTTCCACCTTGTCTGCCCTGCTTCAGATACTCCCTATTGCATTCTTCTTATCATTCATTGAATTTTTCAGCTGCAGGCTATCTGTTTGGTTCTTTTTTTTAAATTTCCATCTCTTTGGCAAATAACCCACTTAGTTCATATATTTTATTCCTGAATTCATTGAGTTGTCTTTCTGAGTTTTCATGTGACTCACTGAGCTTCTCACAACTGCTGTTTTGAATTCTTTATCACTTAGATCACAATATTCTGTGCCTTTGAGTTTGTACGCTTGAGAATTATCAGTTTCTTTTTTGATGCTATTATTTCCCTGCGTGGTTATTTTCATTTTAGTTATGCAATGCTGCTTTCATATTTGAAGTAGCAGACATCACCTTCACTCTTTGCCTTCAGCAGATGTGGTGTTATGTTCTATGGTGTTATTATCTCAGTTTTTCTTCTGTGCTTGTGAAGGATTATTTGCTCCTCTCTTCTTGCTTCCCTTTGTAGACAAAATTTTAAGCTTTTATCTTTTATCTAGTCCTTACAATACACCAGGCTGGCTTTTGAAACCCCTCTTTTGTTTTCCACTATAGACAAGTTTGTGATGTCCCTCTTGCCAACCATCATATCCTGTCTTCAGACCCCACTCCCTGTCTACCAGAACTTGTTCTTCCAGATGCACTTGGGAGCACACAGGAGCCAGTAGCAGAGTGGGACGTGTGGGTTTGGCATTCGTGCCCACCTGGGTTGCCAGTGGACCTGGTAGGGAGATCCCTGGGGATAGTACTCCCAGAGGGTCATGGGATGACTTCCTGCTCAGCACAATCCCTTTAATATACCTTAAATTTTTATCCCCACCTTAGTACTAGAACTCCCACCTTAGTACTAGAGGTGCTGGTGCAAAGAGATGGATTTCTCCGACCCTGACTGATCAGATGAAGTAGCTGGGTACTCACTCACTGCTTTTCTTTTCCCCTACAGAAGCGGTCACCTCCACCAGATAAATCATTCCCATTCAGTGTTTTCTTGGGGGAGGCCAGCACAGGAAAACTTTCTCTTACCATCTCTGCTGCAACCAGACTTGTATTTTTCTTTTACTTTTCCTTCCAGTGATGTACTGGATTCTCCCCTCAGGAATGTCAGACTTCTGCAAGTTCTTCCATGGGTGAGTACCTGCCCAGCTCAGCATCACCTCATTTTTTCCTTGCTAGCAAACTGAGGAGTCTAAGCAGTTTCTCTGGCTCTGCTAATTCTTCAGCCATATAGAGGTTTTTCTGTTCCTACCAGCTTTGCTCAGGAGTGAATTTCCTCCCAAGTCCTTGGGAGTAAGGTGCTAGGTCCCAAGGTCCCGGATCCCAGGAACCTGGAGCCCAGAATGGAGTAGGGGAGGCAGTACTCTGGTCCATACAAGACCCCTTATTTCCACTGGAACTTCCTGGACCCTCTGTCATGTCTTCCAGGTGGCGGTGTAAGTGAGGCAAAGCAGGAAAGGCAGCATCCTCCTTGCTTGTGTTAAGTCTGCAGCCTGCTGGTTTCTGCTTTGAGCTGTAGATGCAACAGGGGTAGCAGCTGGTGTAGGGATTGCAGCAAGTGTGTAAGCAAGTGCTTTCTAAGCGTTAGAGCAGACAGAGAGCTAGATATGAGCAGAGAAAAGGGGGGTCATGGACGGAGTGGCAGGAAACCATACATCTTGTGAATGACGGGGGTTCTTGGGCAGACAAAGAAAAGCAGAAACCTCTGGACTGACAGGAAACCATATATCTGTTGTGACAGGGGTCCTAGAGGCAGACAAAGAATGGTGGCAAAAGGTGAGAATCCCTGGTGTTGGAATGTAACTTTTTGCTCATTACAATAAAATTAACCTTGCAGATAAGAAGTTTCCATCATGCACCAAGGCCATGACTCTTCTAATCAAGACCAGATAAGAACAAAAATCCCTCCTCCCCTCAAGAAGGTGTAGCTGGGATAAATAATCAGGAAATACCCCCCTCCCTCCCCAGTGAATATTCCACCCAAACGTTTTTAACCAGTTTGCCAAAGGAACTCAGGGCAGCTACTCACATGAGCCTGCTTGCTCTCCTTTCTGAGAGTGTATTATCGCTTAATAAATCCTCACTTTGCTTTCTTGGCCTCCGTGTCCTGTCTCTGAATTCTTTCTTCAACGAGACAAGAACCTACTTTCTGGTAATATAAGTGGCACAATGTTACATACACAAACACAAGGTTGATTTTACCATCCTCTAGTTCAGAAGTCGTTCTTTACTGGTAGCGGGGATGCTGTGGAATGTGGGTGATGTGCAGACCTGATCCTACTACACCACTGTCACTCACCAACAGATTCTGCTGTGGTTATGGACAAGATGATGGGTCATCTGAGAGGAAACCAGGCCACTACACTTCTCAACCTTGTGCTGAGGCCAGGCCCAGAGCCTGCTCTACTAGCTGCAGGACCCCTGGGGACTGAGGGATAAATATAAGACTTGGGGGGGGGGGAGGGAATGCGGACCACATCTCCTGAAGAGGGTTAAGTGCATCCTTCGAGCAGCTGGAAGCACTGGAGGCAGAAAAGTAACAACCTATTACCACTTGAAATAAAAGTCACTTCTGTATTTGCCCTAGGCCTGCCTTCGTAAAAACTACATTTGCTTGTCAAAAGCATTTGTATTTAGAAACATTTCAAACAAACATTAAAGTAGAAAGAAGAATATATGGACCTCTTCTTATATCCACCACCCAGTTGCATAACTACCACATTTGCTTCATCTCTGTCCATTTCTTTGCTGAACTCAATCCCAAAGAAAATCCTAGACAACTTGCCATTCCACACCTACATAACTCAGGAAGGAGTTTCTAAAAAACATGGGCATTTTCTTACAGAATTTCAGGACCTTGTCACATCCAACAATATTAACAGTAATCCTTGGTAGTGCTTAATGCCTGGTGCATAATTAAATCTCCATGATGGATGTAAATATATCTTTTTAGTGCTAGTTTTTGGATTTGGAATCTAAATAAGGCCCACTCAGTCCCCTTGCTGTCTGTACCTCTCCCCATGCCAGGAGTGCATTCTCGTGGTATTTCCTTCCGGTAGAAATGAGCTCTAGAGTCCACTTTTGCTTTCTGTTTTCTAATCATCATTGTAGTTGAAGGACACTGCATTTGCTTGTTATTTACTCAGATGCTGTTTATAACTCAGAGGACAGCATTCTTGTCCCTGGAAGTGCCACACATAGAATTTGGGATGTTTCCCTTGTTGACTGAACCAACATTGCACAACCTAAAAGTGAAGAATTATGTTTTATTTGGTGGTCTTACTGAGGACTAATAGCCAGGACACAGCCTCTCTGATAGCTCTGAGGAACAGTTCCAAAGGAGTAAAGGAGGAGCCAGGATATATAGGAGATTTTGTGGAAAAAAAACAACATGTAGTCGAACATCAAAAGATTACCGCTAATCACACAAAAAATGCAGACAACTCAAGTTAATAATTTTAGTGCTTTTCTATGTAAGGGCACATGCAAGAGTCTGGGCTTATTGAAATCATTCTTTTGATATGCATCTTAACTATCTAGGGCCAGTATCCCATTTTTCCCATTTTTCTCCATCCTGAATTCCCCTTAGGGTGCAGCTGCAGTGGCTGATCGCTTTAAGGCCCCAACATCCTTTGTTTACTGAAATCGCAGGTGACATTCTTTGTCTACACCCTCATGTGAGAAAAACAGAAAATGGATTCAGACCAGGTCTCCTGGGTTCTGTGGCTTCAGCAGATTTAGGAACCCTCTATGATTGAGTGTGAAATGTTGAGTGTGGCCTTTTCTTGGGTGGGGGTGGGGTTGGGTGGGGGATGTTGCTTAAAGATTTAATAAAATTCTCAAAGTCCCAGGACTTCCCTGGTGGCTCAGTGGTTAAGAATCTGCCTGTCAATGCAGGGGACATGGGTTCGAGCCCTGGTCGGGGAAGATTCCACATGCCGCGGAGTAACTAAGCCCGTGTGCCACAACTACTGATCCTGTGCTCTAGAGCCCGCGAGCCACAACTACTGAGCCCAAGCGCCTAGAGCCTGTGCTCCACAACAAGAGAAGCCACTGCAATGAGAAGCCTGTGCGCCATAACAAAGAGGAGCCCCTGTTCGCAGCAACTAGAGAAAGCCCAGGCGCAACAACGAAGACCCAATGTAGCCATAAATAAATAAATAAATAAATAAAATTTTTAAAAATTCTCAAAGTCCCTTTGTTGAAGGAAAGGTAAGTGACAACTGGCTTAGAAGGGCACTCCCCCAAATCTTTTGAATGAAACAATTCTGGGATCTTACTGCCAAAGCAGAGAAGAAAAATGAGAAGACAGAAGTGGGAGAAGAAGGAAGGTAAGGACAGAGACAAAGACTGAGCTGAGAGAGAGAGTTATGGGGAAGGCAGGTTCTGTGACATAGCCCCTCAAAATGGGTAGAAGTAAAAACCTGATCTTAATACCAAGCCCCTTGCACCTGGTCTGTATTTTGAGTCCAAACTCAAATGGAGACTTCAGTGGGTAAAAACCAGCCCCAGGACCAAGGTCTGGGCAGGATCATTCAGGATTGGCCCATTTGGAACCACAGTGTCCAATGAAAGTCAAGGCCAAACTGATCATGCATCACCAGTTATCAGGCAGATTACTCCTATTCACTTTGCGTTAGTGAGGTGTAAACACCTCACCACTTTTCATGTTGGATTGGTCTTAACAGTTTAGTAAAAAAAGAGAGTGTAATTCAAGTTTGTTAGTTTACTCATTTACGTGAATACTCATTAGGTCAGCTGGCCACTTAGTCTGCCAAGTAAGTGAGCAAGAAATGAACCATTTCACATTTTGAGCCATTATACATTTTGGCTCTGATACAGCAGTCTGACACCTCAACTCGCATAGAATTCAACTTTTTCTCCTGACATACACTTGGCTCTGGAGTATTTGTTTTTATCCTTTATGTGACAAAAAAATATCTATAATACTGGAAACGGAATGGGAATGGAGGCAGGTAATGGGAACGGGGGCAGGTATCCAGCCATACAGGAAAGCACGGGGAAGCATGAACACCTCTTCCCCAATCCATCTTCAACTCTTCACTCCTTCTTTCATTTCTTCCTCCACCCACAGCTCTGATCACTTCTGGTTTGGGAAGGACAGCAGTGTATTGCCAGACACAGCCTAGACAGAAGGGTGGGTGGCAGTTCTGGAGAGGGGAGGGACAGTGAGCCTGGTCTTCTCAGGTGCTTACCTGCCCTGTGCTGCAATCCCAGATACCTCTCTCTTCTCCTTTATTCTCTTGCCCTTCCTCTCACTCTCCACCTCAAGTTTCAGAGACGTTCCCACAGGCCTGTTGTGTCACCATGCAGGTATATCTCTGCTCCTCCCCAGGGACGGCCTTCACTGACGTTCACTTCTGTGATTCTCATGTCTGGAAGTTCCTCCCAGGCCATGTCATCAGTGTGCTCTGTGTCTTAGGTCAGCTCTTCCCTATCCAGTAGCCATCCAAGCATTGATTTCTTGAGGGAAATTTAGACAAAATGTCACCTGCCATTTCAGTAATCAATGAATGTTGCAGCTACCACGTCATCAGCCTCCACAGCCAATCTGGATGGTGCGACCTGAGAGGAACTAAGGATGGAGATAAACAGGATACTGGCCCTAGATGGTTAAGGTGCATATCAAAGGATTAATTCAATAAGCCCTGATTCTTGCATCTTCCCATACAGAGAAAAGCACTAAGTTCATTAGCTAGAGGTGTCAGATTGTCTTTAATTAACAGTAATCTTTTCACGTTCAGACTACCTGTTTTGGGGTTTTTTTTGTTTGTTCGTTTTGTTTTGTTTGCAAAAACTCTTATATATCCTGGCTCCTCCCTTACCTCTTCAGAACAGTCCCTCAGAGCTATCTGAGAGGCTGTATCCCAGGCTAAAATCCGTTATGGAGCACAGGTTCCGGACGCGCAGGCTCAGCGGCCATGGCTCTCGGGCCCAGTCGCTCCGTGTCACGTGGGACCTTCCCGGACCAAGGCACGAACCCATGTCCCCTGCATCGGCAGGTGGACTCTCAACCACTGCGCCACCAGGGAAGCCCACAAAATCGCCATTTTAAATGACCATCTTAGTGGCATTCAGTACATTCACCACGTTGTGCAATCTCTATGTACTTCCACATATTTTTATTGGCAATGAAAATTTGGAAAAATTTCCAAACATTTTCAGCACCTGAAAAGGAAACGCTGTACCCATCAAGCAGTTGCTCCTAATATCCCCCTCCCCATAATGCTGGTAACCACCACTATTAGTTTCCTATGACTGCTATAACAGAGTACCACAACCTGGTCAGCGTATAAAAAAGAACAGAAATTGATCCTCTCACGGTCCTGAAAGCCAAGGGTCTGAATTCAGTGTGTTGGCAGGGCCATGATCCTTCCAAGGCTCTAGGGGAGACTTCTTTTGTTGACTGAAAAAAGATGCTCAACCTAAAAATTGACAGTTATGTTTTACTCAGCAGACAAAACTGAGGACTTAAGCCCGGGACGCAGCCTGTCAAATATCTCTAAGGGACTCCTCCGAAGAGGTAAGGGAGGACACAGGCTATATAGGAGTTTTTGCAACACAGAGCAGGTAGTCGGAACATCAAGAGATTACTGATAATTAAAGAAAACCATACATCTCAAGTTAATGAATTTAGCACATATCTATGTATGAGAAGATGCAAGAGTCTGTTCATTGAAATCATTCCTTTGATATGCACCTCAGCTATCTGAGGCCAGTATCCTATGCTTTCTCATCCTGAGCCTCCTCAGGGTACATCACTGGGGGTGGCTGCAGTGTGATGGCTTGATGGTTCAACATCCTTTGTTTATTGATATGGCAATATCAATAAACATCGACATTTTCTTTCCTCTTTGAGCTCCTGTTAGCCACATGCATTGCTTGATTTGTGACAGCCTCACTCCCATGTCTGCATACATCCTACCTCACGTGGCTGCCTTCCCTTTGTGTCTCTTCTTTTCTTCTTAGGGACACATGGTTGGATTATAGCCTACCCAAATTCAGTGCATCTGCAAAGACCGTATCTCCAAATAAAGTCACATTCATGGCCACTGGAGGTTAGAACTTCAGCATATCTTTTGGGGGATGTAATTCAACCCATAATGCCACCAATCGGCATTCTGTCTCTATGGATTTACCTTTTCTGGATATGGGATTTGGATTTTTATTGTAGATTGTCATGCTGATTCTAAAATTCACATGGATGAGCAAGGGACCCAGAATAGATGGGACAATTCTTGGGTTCTCAAGCCTGGGTTCTCTGTCTTCCTCCTAGGAACCAAGAACCCACTCCCTTTTGCCAGCTCCATGTGGGTGAGGAAGGGGGCCTGGAAGAGGAGAAGTACAAGGAGGTCAGAGGCTGGGGAACCTCTCCGAGGACCAGGGAGGGTCACACTGCCTGCCTTCTTGTGTAGATAAGCTGCAGACCTGGAAGACAGCGTGGGAACTGAGATTATGGGAAGAGCTGCAGAGGTGTGGCTGGAAGCAGATTCCAGGGCTATGGAATGGGGGAAGACACAGCCAGTTTTGTTGTTATTCACTGTGCTGTTTGTCATCCTGGGGTGCCTGTTTCCAGAGCTGGGAGGGATTACAGGGCATTGGAGGTCGGCGGGGGGAGGCTGGTACAGAGAGATTTGGAGCGATCACTTGTTGACTTCCTTACTGAATAAATTCACAGTCGGGGTGCCAGCACCCCACTCTGGAGGAGCCCAACTCTTGCTCTTCATGATGCAGTTTTCGGCAGAGCTGAGAGACTGTCCAAAGTCCTGTGAATTGGCTACCTACATCACATCAGACCAAATCGTTGGGCAGGCCTGTAGTAACCATGCTTCCTTTTTACTGTTCACATACATCTAATCCATGTTCTCTCATGTTTTGCCTTAAATAAGTTTTCAAACAAAGTAGAAGCGTAAATATATGATAAGCAGTAAGTGCTTTTAAAAAATTCATCTATGTTTATGGAAGTTCCCACCCTGAGGGTAGACATGGGCAAACGCCTATAATATTTCGCCTGGCATCAGCACGTTGGAATTGTGTCTTAATCCAGTTTCCAAAGAAAACAGAGCCTGAGGCAAACATGTGCTGACACTTTAGCATATCCCTTCTGTGAGGGCTTCTACATTTTTGTCTTCTATCAACAGATGATTAGAAACTCCCTTCAAGTGTACCACCACTACAAGGGTGGTCTCAAACTTGGGCTTATATGTGAATTCCACAGAGGATGAGAGCTCCTAAACACTGGTTGCTGGGCCCATCCCTGCATCTCTGATTCAGTGGGGCCTAGAATTTGCATTTCTAACACATCCTCAGGGCATGCTGATACTGAAAGTATGGGACCATGCCCTGAGAACCACAAACCATCCTCCTGCCAATCCTAAATTTGACCTCAGCAAGTGTCACCTCCTCTGCAAAGTTTCTGGGCCCTTCAGCTTCAAGGCCCTAACACCCTAAAAGAGCCTTATCTGTGGCTCCCTCCTTCCAGCATTGTGGATAAATGCAGTGTTTCCTTTCTGTTTTTGATAGTTTTACTTTTAAAAACTAAGGTGTAGAGAGTCGAAGTTGAACCATTGTTTACTGATTGGGCCTGTGGGCAGCTGGTCATCACAGCACAGAGCTGATTATGAGGAAGTTCAAAGGTTCCTTTTGTGTTTCTTTCAGAAGCCAGCGGAAAACTCGGTCTGAAATTTCCAGGGAAGGGGAGAGGGGATGGAGAGGTTGGTCGTGGGGCGGGAAATAATCCACACACCTCACAGCCCCTGTCTCCTCCTGTCCTGGTAACTCCCAGGGAAGGGGAGAGGGGATGGAGAGGTTGGTCGTGGGGCGGGAAATAATCCACACACCTCACAGCCCCTGTCTCCTCCTGTCCTGGTAACTCCCAGGGAAGGGGAGAGGGGATGGAGAGGTTGGTCGTGGGGCGGGAAATAATCCACACACCTCACAGCCCCTGTCTCCTCCTGTCCTGCTAACTCCCAGCACTCAGGGGACCCAGGTGAGATGGTGATTATGGGGGAAAGAGAAGTGACCCTGCCCTGGGCCCCTTCTTTTAGGTCCTAGGTTGCAGGCACCAAGGTAGCCATTGCTGGTCTCCTGTGTGATCCTCCTTCCCTTCCTCTTCCCCTTGGTCCCATGGACCCCATGCTCTCCACGTTCCCAACCTCCCAGGTAGTCAGATCACAGACTTTTGCAGGGGATTCTCATTGCTCCAAAAAGGACATTTATGCTCCAAGGCTGCAAAGGCCACAAGCATTAGTGCCTGGGTGGGGACCAGAACTGGAGTTCCTGTCTCCTGGTCGCATTCCTGACCCTTTGGTTCCCTCCACGTGGCCTCCTCCCTCAACACCCACTAACCCCACGTGGGTAGAACTAACATTTCAGAAGATCCTGTGTTAACCCTGGGGAAGTTCCAGGGAGGAAGCTGTGAGTAAGAGATAAAGGAGGAATCTGGGAGAGGAAGAGCTGAGGATATAGGAACCAGATGTGAGATCAGAAGAGCGTTTTATAGCCCAAACCCACCCTTGCCTTGGAAGGGGCCTGGGGTAACAGAGGGGTGGTCAGTGGGAATGTCCCCTCTGAGAATGCTGAAGGAAAGCCCATGTGCCCAGGCTCTTGGTTTCATGTCTGGTTGGCATGGCAGTTGACAATCCCACTGGCCACCTCACAGAGAAATCCTCCCAGCTCATAGCAAGGGTTTGGATGCAGCCACCACTGGGCTTCACAGCCCCAGATAATCCTCTCCCTCCCTAACTTTTAAGCTTTTTTTTTTTCTTTCTTTTAAAACTGTTACCAAATTAGGACATATGGACCCCCCACTCAGCCATAGACTGGCCAAGGCCCCCTGTCTCTCAGTGGAGAACGTACTTTTTCCATGTGAGTTTGCACAGCCAAAAACGAAGCCAAAGCTTAGATTGGAGTAGCGCAAGCTTTATTCAACGGCCAGAGAATGGAGAATTGGGAACTTAGTTCACAAATCGACTTCTCACCTTAGTGGCAAAGGGGATTTGCTTTTAAGCTGTAAGAACAATGAGGGGTGAGACTAAAGATGGGAAGGCACAGGCATTAGTTTTCTGGGAAAGAGGCAGGACTTTCCTGGAGCTGGGATGCCACTCCTTTTCTGTCCTTTTTTTGGCCTACGACTTCATGGCCCCCTGTAGGTGTGTCACTTAGCGGCTAATGCAGTAAAATATAATGAGACTCAGGGTCTGTTGAAGGTCAGATTTGGCCCCATCTTGGTTTCAGCTGGTTCCATCTGGTTTTTGTCTTTCTCTTGCTATGGCTTCCTTTCTCTGTGTTCTGACCTTATGACTTAAAGATATATGTTAGTTCTTGTTCAACAGAGGTGTTGGTGGGTTTTTAGCAAGGGTCTGTGGCGACTCTGGTAACCAAATCAATCAACTCTTTTGGGCCTGCTGTCCAGATTAAATTGGCCCTGCTGTCCAGATTAAATTGGCCCTGCTGTCCAGATTAAATTGGCCCTGCTGTCCAGATTAAATTGGCCCTGCTGTCCAGATTAAATTGGCCCTGCTGTCCAGATTAAATTGGCCCTGCTGTCCAGATCATGGCAAGCCCTGTCTTTGTTTTGTGCACAGCACACCTGTTGTTTTTAATGTTAGCTCATTAGTGAATCAGGTCCCATTCCCGTCCCATGCCCTCATTCTGCTTCTCTCCCACACAACGGCAATTGCTTCCTTTGATAAAAATTGTTGAATTCAATTTCATCTTTAAAAATTCTGTGCTGTGTTTTTATTTTAAATGTACACAACTAGTGCTATCCTCTGCAACAGATGGTTTCTTACTTTTTCCTCACAGCATTGTGTCCACCTTGCCGTGGGGACAACTACATGATAATCCGCAGCGGGTTCTTGCAGCGTCCTACTCACATCACATCCCTCTCCTGTCCCCCCGGGCTGCCTCCCAATCTCCGCCACCAACTCTGCTGCAACGCACATTTGGGCCATGTTCCCGCCTGGGCCTGTGTGAGAAATTCTGGCACTGATGACGTCGCCTGACTGCTCTTCAGAAAAACTGCGCTACCTGCCCTGGGGCCAGCAGAACCAAGATCTTGCTTCCCTCTATCTCCCCCCACACGTGGCCCTCCTCTGATTTCTCATAGTTGATAGGCATGGAGGGGTGTCTCTCTTTTGTCTTCATTGCCATTTTTACTCATGACACTTGATTTTGAGCAACCTTTCACCTATCTGTTGGCCGTTCATTTTTCAATTTCTATAAATTACCTCTTCACAATTTTATTTTTCCGTAGTGATTCCTGTCCATTTCTTCTCAGGTTGTAGAAGTTGTTGGTATATTCTGGCCATTGACAGCTGTTGTAAATGTATTTTTTCATCGGTTCTCTTCTGTGGTGTATGTGGTGACAACCTTTGAAGAGGTATCTTCCTTTTTGCTGTCATCAAAGTTAACGATTTTCTTCCTAGGTTTCTGCTTTAGAGATTTTTAAAAAAAATAATATCACCTATTCTTTTCATAAGACTTTTTTACTGGTAACATCTTATGGAAAAATGCGAACGAACTTTTTGGCCAGCCTAATATTTTGAGATAATGGTATATTCACATACACAGGTTTTTTTACTTGTCACTTTTTTAAATGTAGCAGTGTGTACATGTCAACCCCAAATCTATCCCAAATACCAGTCTATCCATTCCCCACACCCTTCCCCCCTGGTAAGTCCGATCTTTAAGTCTGTGAGTCTGTTTCTGTTTTCTAAATAAGTTCATTTGTATCATTTTTTTTAGATTCTACATGTAAGTGATATCATATAATATTTGTCTGACTTACTTCACTTAGTATAATAATCTGCAGGTCCATCCATATTGCTGCAAATGGCATTATTTCATTCTTTTTTATGGCTGAGTAATATTCCATTGTATATATATGCCACATCTTCTTTATCCATTCCTCTGTCAGTGGACATATAGATTGTTTCCATGTCTTGGCTATTGTAAACAGCACTACAGTGAACATTGGGGTGCATGTATCTTTTCAAACCATGTTTTTCTCTGGATATATGCCCAGAAGTGGGGTTGCTGGATCATATGGTAGCTCTATTTTTCATTTTTTAAGGAACCTCCATACTGTTCTCTATAGTGACTACACCAATTGACATTCCCATCAACAGTGTAGGAGGGTTTCCTTTTCTCCACACCCTCTCCAGCATTTATATATTTATTTATGGCTGTGTTGTGTCTTTGTTGCTGCATGCGGGCTTTCTCTCTAGTTGCAGCAAGCGGGGACTACTCTTTGTTGTGCTGCGCAGGTTTCTCATTGTGGTGGCTTCTCTTGTTGCAGAGCATGGGCTCTAGGCATGCAGGTTTCTGTAGTTGTGGCACGTGGGCTCAGTAGTTGTGGCTTGCGGACTCTAGAGCACAGGATCGGTAGTTGTGGCACATGAGCTTTGTTGCTCCACGGCATATGGGATCTTCCCAGACCAGGGCTCGAACCCTTGTCCTCTGCATTGGCAGGTGGATTTTTAACCACTGTGCCACAAGGGAAGTCCCCTCTCCAGCATTTATTGTTTGTAGATTTTTTGATGATGGCCATTCTGACTGATGTGAGGTGATACCTCATTGCAGTCTTGGTTTGCATTTCTCTAATAATTAGTGATGTTGAGCATCTTTTCATGTGCCACTTGGCCATCTGTATGTCTGCTTTGGAGCAATGTCTATTTAGATCTTCTGCCCATTTTTTGATTGGATTTTCTGTTTTTTGGATATTGAGCCACATGACCTGTTTGTAAATTTTCGAGACTAATCCACTGTGGGCCATATCGTTCGCAAATATTTTCTCCCATTCTGTAGGTTGTCTTTTCACTTTGTGGTTTCCTTTGCTGTGCAAAAGCTTTTGAGTTTAATTAGGTCCCATATGTTTATTTTTTTTCCATTACCCTGGGAGACAGATTTAAAAAGATATTGCTGCAATTTATCTCAGGGAGTTTTCTCCCTATGTTTTCCTCTAAGAGTTTTGTAGTATCCGGTCTTACATTTAGGTCTTTAATCCATTTTGTGTTTATTTTTGTATGGTGTTAAAGAATGTTCCAGTTTCTTTTTTTTTACATGTAGTTGTCCAGTTTTCCCAGCACCATTTATTGAAGACACTGTCTTTTCTCCATTGTATAGTCTTGCCTCCTTTGTTTGTAGATTAATTGACCATAGGTACATGGGTTTATTTCTGGGTTTTCTATCCAGTTCCTTTGATCAATATTTCTTTTTTTGTGTCAGTACCATACTGTTTTGATTATGGTAGCTTTGTGGTATACTCTGAAGTCTGGGAGCCTGATTCCTCTAGCTCTGTTTTTCTTTCTCAAGATTGTTTTGGCTATTCGGGGTCTTTTTTGTCTCCATATAAATTTTATTTATTGTGTTAAAATAAGTGTAACACCAAACTTACCATCTTCTAAGAAAACTGAGGTATAATTGACTGACAATATTATATCACTTTCAGGTGTACAACAAAATGAGTCAGTGTTTTTATACATTACACAATAATCACCATGATAAGTCTAGGTAACTTCTATCACCATACAAAGTTATTACAACATTATTGACTATATTCCCTATGCTTTACATTACATCCCTCTGACTTCTTTATTTTATCAGCCAAAGTTTGTATCTTAGTCTCACTTACCTATTTCATTCATTCCCCTACCCCCTCCTTCTGGCAGTCATGAGTCTATTCTCTGCAGTATCTATGAGTCTCTTTCTGTTTTGTCATGTTTCTTCATTCATTTTGTTTTCTAGATTCCACACATAAGTAAAATCATATGGTGTTTGTGTTTCTCTATCTGACTTTCACTTAGGACAATACCCTCTAGGTCCATCCACATTGTCACAGATGGTAAGATTTCATTTTTTCTTATGGCTAATATTCCATTATGTGTGTTTGTGTGTGTATATATATATATATATACACATACACATATATGTAGATATATATATCAAGATATATATATATATATAGATATATATATATGCCACATTTTCTTCATCCATTCACCTGTCAATGGAGACTTAGGTTGCTTCCATATTTTGGCTATTGTAAATAAGGAAGCAAAGAATTTTGGGGTGCATATATCTTTTCAAATTAGTGTTTTTATTTTCTTTGGAAAAATACCCAAAAGTAGAATTGCTGGATTGTATGATAGTCCTATTTTTAATATTTTGAGGAACTTCCATACTCTTTTCCATATTGGCTGCACCAATTTACATTTCAACTCACAGTGTACAAGTGTTCCCTTTCTCCACATCCTCGCCAATACTTTTTATTTGTTGTCTTTTTGATAAAAGCCATTCTGACAGGTGTGAGGTGATAGCTCATTGTGGTTTTGGTTTGCATCTCCCTGATGATTACTGATGTGGAGGATCTTTTGAGGTGTTTTTTGTCCACTTATATGTCTTTGGGAAATGTCTCTTTAAGTCCTCTGTCCTCTTTTTTTTTTTGGTGGTACGCAGGCCTCTCACTGTTGTGGCCTCTCCTGTTGCGGAGCACAGGCTCCGGACACGCAGGCCCAGCACCCACGGCCCACAGGCCCATCTGCTCCGCGGCATGTGGGATCCTCCCGGACTGGGGCATGAACCTGCGTCCCCTGCATCGGCAGGCAGACTCTCAACCACTGCGCCACCAGGGAAGCCCCCTCTGCCCATTTTTAATCGGATTGTTTGTTTTTTTTGATGTTGATGTGTATATTTTGAATATTAAGCTTTTATCAAATATATGGTTTGCAAATATCTTCTCCCATTCAGTAGGCTGCCTTTTTGTTCTGTTGACAGTTTCCTTCACTGTGCAAAAGGTTTTTAGTTTGATGTAGTCCCATTTGGTTTTTTTTTTCTTTTCTTTCCCTTACATGAAAAGACATATTCCCCCCCAAATTGCTAAGATTGATGCCAAAGAGCTTATTGCCTATGTTTTCTTCTAGGTGTTTTATTGGTTCAGGCCTCCATTTAAGTCTTTAAATCTTTTTAAATATCTTTAAACTAAAAAATTATCTACTTTCTAGTTTATTTCTGTATATGATGTGAGAAAGTAGTCCAGTTTGATCGTTTTGCATATAGTTGTCCAGATTTGCAAACATCATCTATTGAAGAGTCTGTCTTTTCCCCACTGTATATTCTTGCCTCCTTTGTTGTAGATTGACAATAGAAGAAAGTGTTCATTTCTGGGCTATCTGTTCCGTTGATCTATGTATCTATTGTACAAGTACAATACTGTTTTTATTACTGTAGCTTTATAGTAGAGTTTGAAACCAAAGAATGTGATATCTCCAGGTTTGTTCTTCTTTTTCAAGGATGTTTTGTTTATTTTGGGTCTTTGTGTTTCCATATGCATTTAGAATTATTTGTTTTAATTCTGTGAAAAATGACATTGGTATTTTGATAGGGATTGTTTTGAATCTGCAGTTTGCCTTGAGGAGTATGGTATGTTAACAACATTTATTCTGTCAATCTATATGTATAGTATATTTTTCCATTTGTTTGTGTCATCTTCAACTTCTTTCCTCAATATCTTAAAATTTTACAAGTCTCTTACCTCCTTGATTTTATGTATTCCTAGGTGTTTTATTCTTTTTGATGCAATTTTAAAATGGGATTGTTTTCTTAATTTCTCCTTTGTATAGTTCCCTGTTAGGTATAGAACACAACAGATTCTGCATATTAATTTTGTATCCTGCAACTTTACTAAATTCATATATTAGTTCTAATAGATTTTTTGTGGTGTCTTTAGGATTTTCTATATAGAGTATCATGTCATCTGAAAACCTTCCAGTTTTACTTCTTCCTTTCCCATTTGAATTCTTTTTTCTTTTCATTTTGTTTGATTGCTGTGGCTAAGACTTCCAATACTATGTTGAATAAAAGTGATAATTGTGGATGTCTTCATTTTGTTTCTGATCTTAGAGGAAATGCTTTCAGCTGTTCCCCACTGAGTATGATGTTGGCTGTACATTCTTCATATGCAGCCTTTATTATGTTGAAGTATGTTCCCTCTATATCCTCTTTGTTGAGAATTTTTATTATAAATATATGTTAAATTTTGTCAAAAGCATTTTCTGCAGTTATTGAGATTATATGATGTTTACCCTTCAATTTGATAATGTGTGTTTCACTTGATTGATCTGCAGATATTGAACAATCCTTGCATTTCTGGGATAAATCCCAATTGATGATCCTGCATGATTCCTTTTTTTTTTTTTTTTTTGCGGTATGCGGGCCTCTCACTGTTGTGGCCTCTCCCGTTGCGGAGCACAGGCTCCGGACACGCAGGCTCAGTGGCCATGGCTCACGGGCCCAGCCGCTCCGCTGCATGTGGGATCTTCCCGGACCAGGGCACGAACCGGTGTCCCCTGCATCTGCAGGCAGGCTCTCAATCACTGTGCCACCAGGGAAGCCCAATCCTGTATGATTCTTTTAATACAGCAGTCCCCAACCTTTTTGACACCAGGGACTGGTTTCATGGAAGACAATTTTTCCACGAACCAGGAGTGGGGGATTGTTCAGGTGGTAATGTAAGTGATGGGGAGCTATGTGGAGTGATAGATGAAGCTTCACTCACTCGCCCATCACTCACCTCCTGCTGTAAGACCTGGTTCCTAACATGCCATGCACCAATACAGGTCCACGGCCTGGGGGTTGGGGACCCCTGTTTTAATGTATTGCTGAATTCGGTTTACTAATATTTTGTTGCAGATTTTTGCATCTATGTTCATCAGTTACATTGGCCTGTAATTTTACTTTTTTGAGTGTCTTTGTCTAATTTTGGTACCAGGGTAATATTGGCCTCATAGAATGAGTTCAGAAGCATTCCTCCCTGTTCAACTTTTTGTAATAGCTTGAGAAGAGTGGGTGTTAACTCTTCTTTAAATGTTTGGTAGAATTCAAGAGTGAAGCCTCCTGGTTCTGAAATTCTGTTTGTTTGGAGTTTTTTGATTACTGATTCAATTTCAATAGTAGTACTCAATCTGTTCATATTTTCTATTTCTTCCTGATACATTCTTGGGAGATTGTACATTTCTAGGGATTCATCCATTTCTTCTAGGTTGTTCATTTTCTTGGTGTATAACTGTTCATGGTAATCTATTATTCTTTGTATTTCTGTGATGTCCCTGTCTTATTGTGTGGGCCCATCCCTTTCCTGAAGTTGATTGATAACTTCCCCCTGTCATTTGCTGCCTGTGGCACATCTATCTGAATGGAATGATTGAGAAGAGCCGTCTGCTGATTCCTGGTTCTTCCCACATTCTGTGATTATTGGTTTTCCACTGAGTGTGGGCAGGAGGGAAAGAGGAGAGATTTTGAGGGAGAAATATGAAGAAGACTTTACATCATATAGTGCACTATACCTTAATGAAGTAATTTTTGTGTGTTTTCTTATTGAGTTGTATCAAGACCCTTTGGAGACTGTATCGTGATTACTTCCTCCCTAGAGAGAACACTAGCTCTGAGGTGGCCACACGGTGTGTCAGTGTCGGAGCCGGTTTTCAGATGGATTCTAGGGTTGTGAAATAATAGAAAATATGTATTGTCCTCTGCCCACTAGTTCCTGGAACAGAGTTTCTGAAATCCTTGTAATTTCCTACATAATAAGAGCACCAGGAGCAACTCTTGTTCTAATATTTGTCTTTGACCCCATCCCTGACACAGAACTCCTAAATACTTGGAATTTCCTGGGTAATAGCAGTGTCTTTTCTTCTGATGAAGCAGCTCTGGGTGGGTTCCTGGATGGCTCCAGGATGGGGGCTGGTCACCAGAAAGTCCAGGACATGATTAATTTTTCAGTCTCTTTCCTCATCCTCCAGAGAGAGGAGATGGGCTGGAAATATAGTTCATAATTGATTATGCCTACATGAAGGTAGCCTCCATAAAAGTCCCAAAATAATACAGTTTGGAGAGCTCTCAGGTTGATGATCACATCCAAACTGGAGAGCTCCCATTAGTAATCTGTCAGTCATCTTGACTCTCTCCAACACAGGCTTTCTTCCTGCCTCAGTCATCTGCAGACGTGGCAGTTGAATATCTTCCAGGGTTCTAATATGGAAGATCCCCAGGCTACATTCCTGCCAAGGACATTCTCCTTTCTCACATTACCTTAGTTGCAGGCTTTCCCTTGGCTCTGTTTCCTCTTTCACTTCCTCTGACCTTATGTCCTGCTCATGTTTATGTTGCGGAGGCTTCTAGAATAACATGATAATTTTAGAAGGCAGCCAGAAGAAACATCAGATGGGCACATCATGAGGGACCATCAGGAATGGCCTCTATTGACTGTGGATATGTGCAGACGTCAAACACTTACTGAGCACCTACTAGGTGCCAGACATTGAGCACAGCAATTTGCCAGTATGATAACTTCAGTGAGATCAGCCCTGGACACAGAATAGCTGTGTCACAGAGAGATGGTCTCTATTCTCAGCATAGAATTCCTGATCCCCTTCCTTTTTTGTCCCCCTTAGGTAGATTTTAAGTGAGTCTTTAAGACTGATCCCATGTTTTATAAAATGCTAGTCACTGAGGTGGAGGTTGTCCAGGAGTGGGAGCATGGAAATATCTGGGGTCCTTGCTTGGGGCAGTGGTTCAGGCCTGCTTAGAGCAACTCCACCATCAGGCCAGCTACCAAGGCCATCTTTTCTGTGAAAAGCTTTTCTTTTTTAAGGAGAGCTTTAGCATCAAGCATCACTCACGACAATATCAAGGAAGTGATTTTGCAAATAGAAGGTCTTTCTAAATAAGACCCCCCCAGTGACTGAGCAATGTTTCTCAATATATGTAGCAATTTTTCCCCTAAGGACTCATCACCCTTTTCAGCAGATAACAGGGAGACATAAGTTTGCCTTGCATTTCTCTGCTGACACAAGCAAATCCTTGGCTATGATTTCCAGGGATTTGTCAACTAGCCCAAAGCAAACCTATAGAGGGTTAAAACTTCCTTCAGCTTCTCCACACTATTATCACTGGTCAAGATCACAAAAGGGATGGTGGCCAATGCTTTCGCATTCAGAGCCTCCAGTCAGAACTTCTGCTTCAGAGAATCCCTCTTCCTGTCAATGGCAGCTTCAGTAATACTGGGAAGGCATTGCATGAAGATGTGCTGCTTGTGGGTTGGGAGCTCTCATGGAAGAGTGATATCAAGGTTTGGGAAATTCTAGTCAGACACTTTTATGTTGATGACTATTAAGACCCAACGGTCCCTCACATTGGCCTCCAGTATTTTCTCCAGAGTGTTGTCTCAGGGCTCTTGTAGGATTCTCTCTTTATCCATGGTCTTAGTCTTATGTCTTTGTTCACTGTCTAAACCACTATCTACCTTGGTTCAAGCAAAACAGAAATTCTTTCTCATTTTTCCAATTACTCTGGCCAGTTGGGCATCATTTTCTTTGAAGTGTGTAGCAGAGATAATAATAAAGTCTCTCTCCTCTCAACCTCGTTGTGTGGCCCTGCATATGCTGTGTGTAATCCTCAAGGATCTGTGAATAATTAACCTTGTTTTTTCAAATTTCCCTGAGGGTTGTTATTGAAATGTGTCTTGTGATCATGATAAGAACCCCCAAGGGCCAGTCCAGCCACAACATTAGCTCCAACTGGGGAAATATCCATAGCCTCAGCATATATCCTACTTTTTTTTAACATACTAAAATGCTTCCTTTATTATTCTTTACAATATATTAATATTGTAATTACAATAATAATTACATATATATTATCAATAACACCAGTAATTACATAGATAGTACCAATAATTACATATATATTACACTTTTTAAGCCTAAAAACATTAATCTCTAGTGAAAACCAAGAAGCAAGTAATTGTGAACTATTTGTCAGAGAAGCATTTTGTGATTGGCAAACTTATGAACATACTTTGTAACCTCTGAAAACATACATTGTCTCATAGGGTAATTTCTTTCTTTAGTGTAGTACAAGACATGTATAATAAACCCAAACATCTCTAGTTTTCCTCTCATAAGAGGACAAACATAGGTAAAATTAGACTTGTCTAGGAATCAATGTTTCCATATTTTATCTTATTTTAAAATTATCTAGACATTCAATGAATTCTCATTTAATTGAGAAAAACTCTAAAGTTTCAAGTAACTAAAAATTAATAGACTGTAACTGTGCAGGACCCTGTGGAGCCTTCTGGGAACAGACCCTTCCCCCCACGTCCTCTACTTGCCTCTGGTCTGTAGAAAACCTTTCACCTCCTAGGCCTTCCCTGAGCTCCAAAGAATAAATTTAATCAGAAAAGTGAGAAAAGACTGAAAGAAAGGAAAAGAGTCAAGCAAGAAAAAATAATAGTTTAGCCATTAAACAAAGTCAAGGACCCTGAGTTCCTCCTCAAGGGCTGTAGATAATATTCTGAGCCATCTCCTTTGAGCTGTTTTTCTGAGATTGAAACTCCCACCAGGTGGAAGAAGTTTTAACTGCATGATGCCCACAAGCATGTAGACCCAGAACGGTTGGAACCAGAAGGTTGACTCCTGATTACCTCACCACCAACCAATCAGCAGCATGTCCACAAGCTGATCATGTATGCCACAACACCCCTCCCACACCCTGGCTTTAAAAACCTTTCCCTGAAAACCATCAGGGAATTCAGGCCTTTTGAGCACTAGCTACCTGGATTCTTTGCTCAGTGCACTGCAATAAATGCTGCACTTTCTTTTACCACAACCCTGTGTCAGTAGATTGGCTGTCCTGCACGTAGGTGAGCAGATCCAAGTGTGGTTTGGTAACAAGACTATTATTAAGTAGACTTTCCAAAAACATAATTATTCCCAAAGAGTTCACCCCAAAACTCTTCCCTCATTTAGATTTAATTTTTCATCATATCAAGTTATTTTTCTTGCTGATAAATTAGCAAAAAAAAATAAATGAACTTGTTTGACTTTCAATAAACCTAGGTAAAATTAAAGGATTATACTTAACATTGTTGACCCTAAAAACATGTCCATATGAATTAAACCTACAATTTTTTTTTTTTTTCCGGTACGTGGGCCTCTCACTGTTGTGGCCTCTCCCGTTGCGGAGCACAGGCTCTGGACGCGCAGGCTCAGCGGCCATGGCTCACGGGCCTAGCCGCTGCGCGGCATGTGGGATCTTCCCGGACCGGGGCACGGACCCGTGTCCCCTGCATCGGCAGGCGGACTTTCAACCACTGCGCCACCAGGGAAGCCCGAGACTTCCCCCTTCTCCTTTCTAACACCCTTGGGGAAATGGAAGTGAATATACAAGGAGAAACAATTAAAGCCTTAATAGATACAGGAACAATCTTTTCAATTTTAAACCCAATCAAAATCAAAGGCTCCCTCCCTCGGAGTAACACTTTAATACAAATGCCGGGGGTTTACAATGAGTCTACTAAGGCTTTTAAACCATTACTTTTAGAATTTTACTTAGGAGAACTTAAAGGAAGGCACTCCTTTTTCCTAGTAGAAAGTGCCCTTATTCACCTGATAGGTAGAGATTTGTTAAAAACTTATGAAGCCCAGATTTCTTTTACTCCTAAGGGAGAAAGGTTTTTTGACCTAAAAGATTTCTTTCATCATAAAATGTTTGCGGCCCATGGTAAAGGTGATGGAGAACAAGAAAAATTGCTAGGCTTAGTATTTAAAAACTTATGGGGACTTAATCCTACTGACATAGGGAGAATACATTCTGCATCACCCATTAATTTACCATACACCCCAATAAACCCCGCCCAATATTAGTCAATATCCATTGAGGCAGGAAGGTATAGAGGGAATAAAACCCTTGCTATTGAGATAGGAGATAGATGGGTCCCTGGGCTGGACAGCTGGTGTTTGTCAAGTGGAGTAAAATTGAAGCTTTGTTCTCACCCAGACACTCCAAGGACAAAGCTGGTGGCAGAAACTGAGCTCTGTTGAAGTAAAGACATAAGAGGCCCACTCCTGAGGTCAAGGAAAGCTTCCCTGTCTGCACATGCTCAGGAAGGCTCCTTGGGGGTCAAAAAGGGAGGGGCCCCCACCCTATAATAAGTGTGGACATGCACCCACAGGCCTCTACAGTGAGATCCATCTTAGCAAAAAGTTACGCAGACATCTTGAGGAGGGTCCTGCGACCAGCCAGTTGTGAAAAAAGAAACACGATAATCGGCCAAAGGTAAACAAAGACCTGGAAGGACTGTCCTATCTAAGTGATTTAAATCACCTCTTCACTGCGCTTCTCATTCAGGACGCCTGCACTCCTCTCAAGGTGTGTATTTCTGCCTAGCTTCTAACTTAAATAAACAAATTACTTCTCTGTGTTCTCTCCCATACATTGTGCTGTGTCTCTAATAATAAACTTTGTACCTGTTTTTACAGATTTTGCCTCCTTAAAACACTCTTGCTTTCAAACAGGGGAAAGAGCTAGGGCCACTTTGCTTCTAGCCTCTGGCCCCTGGTGGTCTAGCAGCTAGGATTCCTGGTTTTCACCCAGGCTACCCAGGTCCAATTCCTGGGCAGGGAACTAAGATCTCTCTTCAGGACGGCTCACTGCTGTCTTTCTGAGATCGCTATCAGCCTACATTAAGAAAGAGCTCATCATTCCTTGCACCAGACCTTGTAACACTCCCATTTTGCCAGTTAGAAAACCTAATGGCAAAGGTTGGAGATTCATACAAGATTTGAGATCTATCAACGCTATTATTATTCCTCGTCATTCTGTGGTACCTATCCTCCAAACCTTACTGTCCCATATCCCTAAAAATAGTGACTTCTTTTCTGTGATAGATCTCTGCAGTGCATTCTTCAGTATCCCTGTACACCCTGATAATCAGTATCGTTTTTTGGTTTTTTGGGGTTTTTTTTGCGGTACGCGGGCCTCTCACCGTTGTGGCCTCTCCCGTTGCGGAACACAGGCTCCGGACGCGCAGGCTCAGCGGCCATGGCTCACGGGCCCAGCCGCTCCGCGGCATGTGGGATCCTCCCGGACCGGGGCACGAACCCGTGTCCCCTGCATCGGCAGGCGGACTCTCAACCACTGCGCCACCAGGGAAACCCTATGATCAGTATCTTTTTGCCTTCACTTGGAATGAACGGCAATATACATGGACTGTGATACCACAGGGCTACACTGAAAGCCCCACTTACTCTTCTCAGATATTAAAAGCAGATTTAGATGATCTAGTTTTTCCTCATAAATCAGTCTTGATACAATATGTAGATAACTTGCTATTGTGTTCAAATTCCTTAATGAATAAGCAGCAAGACACCCTGTACTTGCTTCAGAAGTTAACTTCAAAAGGACATACAGTGTCCAAGGAGAAAATACAATTTTGTAAAGCTAATGTAAAGTATTTAGGATATATGATATCCAAGGACAGGCTTTTAGTTGATCTAGACAGAGTAAAGAGGATTTTTAGGTCTTGCAGGCCACTGCAGGAGCTGGATTCTGAATTTTTCTTTAGTAGCTCAACCATTATATGATTTATTTAAACAAAACCAAACTCAACCTCTTTGCAGGGAAACAGAACATTCTAAAGCCATGGAGACCATAAAGGGCCTCCTGGCAAAGGCCCCAGACTTAGGTCATCCAAATTATCATTTACCCATTTTCCTATTTGTCCACGAAAACAAGGGTGCTGCACTAGGAGAATTAACCCAACAGCGTGGCGGCTACTACCGACCAACAGGATATTACAACCAGCAGCTAGATACAGTAGCCAAGGGCCTTCCTCCTTGTCTCCAAGTTGTCCCTACAACAGCTATGATATGTCAGACCACAGAGGAGATAGTCATGAGTCATCCTCTGTCTTTGTTCCTCACTCTGTGGAAGCCTTACTAAACTCTCTTCACACACATTATTCTACAAGTTGATTAACTTCTTATGAGATTGTTTTGCTCTCACCAAACATAACTCTCCACAGGTGTAACAAACTTAATCCAGCCACCTTGCTCCCAGAAAAATCAGATAATGAAAAGCATGATTGTATTGGGTTTTTTTGTTTGTTCACTTTTGGTTTTTTGTTTTTTAATAAATTTATTTATTTATGGCTGCGTTGGGTCTTCATTGCTGCACACGGGCTTTCTCTAGTTGCGGTGAGCGGGGGCTACTCTTTGTGCCGGTACGAGGCTTCTCATGGCTTCTCATGTTACGGAGCATGGGCTCTAGACACACAGGCTTCAGTAGCTGTGGCTCACGGGCTCAGTAGTTTTGGTGCACGGGTTTAGTTACTCCTTGGCATATGGGATCTTCCCGGACCAGGGCTTGAACCTATGTCCCCTGCGTTGGCAGGTGGATTCTTAACCACTGTGCCACCAGGGAAGTCCCATGATTGTAGTGTCTTAACAATCTTTTATCTCCTAAGACTGACCTTCAAGAAAGCCCAATGGCTTTCTTTACTGATTTTATATTATTCACTGATGGTTCATATTTACAAGGACCTCATGGAAAGTACCAGGCTGGCTGTGCTATTGTTTTTCCAGGGTCTACCCTTGAAAATGGTCCCTTGCCTAATGTCTCTTCCACCCAACAGGCTGAATTAATAGCACTCACAAGAGCCTGTCAGTTGGCAAAAGGAAAATCTGCTAATGTTTACACAGACAGCCACTAGGCTTTTGGAGTGGCACATGGTTTTGGTATACTTTGGAAACAAAATAGGATTTCTAACATCCTCAGGACAGGCTACCAAAAACAGGAAAAAAGTAGTAGAGTTATTAGATACAATTCTGCTACCAAGTGCAATTGCTATTATTAAGGTATCAGGTCGTTCAAAGGCTGACACTACAGAGACAAAAGAAAACTCTTTAGCTGATCACACAGCCAAGGCAGCAGTCCCACAAATTATCAGCAACCAGCTAACTACTGCCTTTCCCTTTCAGCCTCCCAGTAACCTTAATTAACATGATGTTAAGGTTTTAGAGAATAGCACCAGACAAAGAAAAAGACACCTGGATACAGAAGGGAGAAAGATTCAACTCTAACGGAGAGCTGTGGATAGGCCCAAACGGAAAGCCTATTATTCTGTTTGGAGCTCAATATCCTGGTTTACAATATATTCATGACTTAACTCATTGGAACCCAGATAAGATGGTGTTATGGGGTAAACAATATTTTTGGAAACCTTCCTTTCCTATAGCTCAGAAGGTCTCTTCAGGATGCAAAACGTGTCCAAAATACAACCCAGGAAGGCCATTACATAGTTCTCAGGGAAGTTTTCCATTACCTGCAGGTCCTTTTAAGATATGGCAGATTGATTTTATACAGATGCCTCCCTTTCGAGGTTAGCAATATGTTCTTGTTATGACTTGTATGTTTTCACACTGGGCTGAGGCATTCCCGTGCAGAAGGGCCACGGCACAATCAGTAGGGAAGCTGCTTTTAGAAAGAGTGATTCCCATCAGGGGAATCCCCTCAGAACTACCTAGTGACAGAGGAATTCATTTTACTGGACAAGTTGTTAAGGAAATTTGTAAAATTTGGCCGATTATGCAACATTTCCACTGTGCCTATCATCCCCAGTCTTCTGGGTTAGTGGAAAGGTCAAATGGAACAATTAAAACTCAGTTGGCTAAAGTTATGGATGCTTATTCCTTACCCTGGCCTAAGGCTCTTCCATTGGTTCTCCTCAACCTCAGATCTACTCCTTTTGGCAAACATCGTTTGTCTCCCTTCAAGATTATTACAAGGAGACCATTGAGATTGGATAAAGGATTATATCGACCAATATTACTAAAGGGAAATATATTACATTATTGGAAAGGTTTAATTAAATTGTTGGCAGGACATTCTAAGCTTGTTTCTGAAGCTCATCACAGTAATCTATCCTCAAATGAGGATCAGAGGGCTTCTCTGGTGGCGCAGTGGTTGAGAACCTGCCTGCCAATGCAGGGGACACGGGTTCGAGCCCTGGTCTGGGAAGATCCCACATGCTGCGGAGCAACTAGCCCCGTGAGCCACAATTACTGAGCCTGCGCATCTGGAGCCCGTGCTCCACAACAAGAGAGGCCGCGATAGTGAGAGGCCCGCGCACCGCGATGAGGAGTGGCCCCCACTTGCCGCAATTAGGAGAAAGCCCACGCACATAAAAGAAGACCCAACACAGCAAAAATAAATAAATAAATTTAAAAAAAAAAATGAGGATCAGATGCCCCATGACTTACAACCAGGAGATTATGTATACTGGATGAGCCATCATTTAAAAGACTCCCTCCAATCTAGATGGAAGGGCCCTTATCAGGTTTTTTTTTAACTAGCTCATGCCCAGCAAAACTGAATGGAAGTGACTCTTGGATTCATATTTCCCACCCAAAAAGGGCTCCTGCACCAGACTGGTCTATAGAGAGAACTGCTGACCTCAAACTCACCTTCCAGCAATGCTCTAATAAGAAAAAAACTCCAGAGCCAGGATGAGAAGAAAACAACATCAGAAATAAGCAGCGGTTTTCCCTGGTGGCGCAGTGGTTGAGAGTCCGCTTGCCGATGCAGGGGACACGGGTTCGTGCCCCGATCCAGGAGGATCCCACATGTCGCGGAGCGATTAGGCCCGTGAGCCATGGCCGCTGAGCCTGTGCGTCCAGAGCCTGTGCTCCGCAACGGGAGAGGCCGCAACAGTGAGCGGCCCCCGTACCGCAAAAAAGGAAAAAAAAAAGTAGACAGCTATCCCAAGATGCTGGACCTCACCTGTATGATGATTCATAACGTTTTCTTCTTGGTTTCTTGGACTCTAGTGCACAAATCAAATGTTTTCCTATCGTGGGCACGATCCTATGCAAATTTTAGAAATCAATCCAGTTGTTGGGCTTGCGGTCAATTACCTGCATCTAGTACTTCTGGTTTACCTTTTTGGGTTTCTCCCCTCCAAGGCTCTGATTGGATGGCCCTTAGAAAGTTTATTTTAGAAAAAAGAAATTATAGTTCTCTCTGGGTCACTACTGATATTACTAGATGAGACCCCCTCACTTAGCCAATCAAGCATACTTATTCTGACCCTGGCCATAAATATGAATTTACCTTAAGGTTACTCAGGCTCAATCAGAACAAGCTAAATTTCAATCAAAAAATGTAAACTCTCGACTATTAGGAAGGACCCTTCCTCAGTTATGGGATGGATATATATGGCTAACATCAGGCTATGGTCGGCTAAGTTTAAAGGACCCCCTACGCTGGGAACAATTAAATCATACTAAAGATAGTCTAATAACACTAGAAAATTAGGCTGGGTACCTTATGAAAAATGCCAATATATCATTTCCCTTAAAGATAGTGATTGGTATGAAACAAATTGGGTCAAGTGACCAGAGATATACTGGTGGCACCTAATGGGACTCAATGGCTTTGTGGGTCCAATCTATGGCCCTGGGTTCCGCCAGGATGGATAGGAAGGTGTACATTAGGATTCCCTTGGGCTCAAGACCACTTACGTACAAATCTAGATGCAACATCAGCAGATTTACCATCAATACGAGCCTGATGGACCAAGAGTGTATTTCACTGGTATGATCACTTGGCAGCTATTTTTGTGTCTTCATTAAGTCTGGAAGATGTAATATCCCACCTTGAAGCCTTAACAGAATTCACTCAAAAGGCCTTAAATGATAGTAACTGTAAGGCCAACTGGCCCGAGGCAGGGGAACACAATCAGATTCACAGGTTGCATCAGACCGAAATTCTCCGGACCACCCAGTTCCAGGAACTGACCTGGGGACTTTGAACTCGGCCCAGCCTTCCCCCGCCTTTCGAGTGGCGGGACTAACGGTCCCCCAGGATACCCAAAAAGACCACCAAATAAGGAATGCCCTGCGCCCTCCCAGATTCACCACACCCCTTTCCCTTCTTCCCCTATAAAATCTTGCCCAACCCTCACCCGGGTGCAACTTCTCTGGCCCCTTTCTCTCGGACCAGTGAACCTCGCTCGGCAGCGCTCCCTAATAAAGCTCACTTGAAGCTTTCCTCTGTTTCGCGGTGCCGTTTAAGATCTGACCTTACAGTAACCAGGCGATTAGCCTACTAAATTCTGAGGTCTCTATGATGAGGAAAGCTGTGTTACAAAACCACATGGCCCTTGATAACCTTACAACATCTCAAGGAGGCACCTGTACTATAATTCAAACTAAATGTTGTGTTTATATACCAGATGAATCCTCCAGTGTAACACATTTAATGACTCACATGAAAAATAAGATTGCTGCCTTAGATGATCCACTTCCTAGCCTTGGTGATCTTTTGGGAAGATGGTTTGGTTCTGGAAGCTACGGCTTAAATCCCTACTTGTAACTTTATTACCGTTACTAGCTGTATCACTTGTGACTTCTCTATTTTATAGGATTGTTGTCTCTTACATTACCCAATGTGTAACCAGGTCCCTGGCCAAATTAATGATGGCTAAACATCTTGAAGAAATAGATCACATTTATAACATAGAATAATTGTAATAGTGTGATTCTAGGTATGGGAAGAAACAACAAGGGAAATATCTCCTGGATCATAATAGGTTAGTGAGACAGAGGATCCAGATAATCTTTAATTATCAATAGGGTCTAATCCAAAAATTAGTACCTGGAGTGACATATCAACAGGAACTTTCACCTGATCTGGGATGAGCCTCCCAGCGCCATATGACAAAAATTGGTCACGAAATATCTCCCAAATATTGGTCGAATTCTGGACCAAGAGGAGGATCTGAGAAATAGAATATTTCCTGCCATATCAGTAAAAAAAAAGGATGTCACAGCCATCAGCAAATGCAGCCACCACAGAGGGTGAGCGGTGAGCCCTGAGGGAACTCAGGAAGGGAAGAATACCTGCCATCTAGCAGCCGTCAGACTGCAGCCACTCCCCACGGTGAGCCCTGAGGAAACTCAGCATGTGAAAACACAGGATATTGGCCCCAGATGGCTCAGGTGCATATCAAAGGAATGATTTCAGCGAGCCCAGACTCTTGCATCTTCCCATACATAGAAAAGCACTAAATTCCTTAACTTGGGATATCTGGTTTTCTTTAATTAACAATAATCTTTTGATGTTCAGACTACCTCCTCAGAGTAGTCCTCTCAGGGTTATATGAGGTGCTGCCTCATGGGCTTAAGTCCTAAAAATTTCCACCGAATAAAACATAACTCTCAACTTTTAGGTTGCACGTATTTTTTCAGTCTGCACAGTCAACAAGGGAAACATCCCAAGTTCTATCCTCAGCATTTCCAGGGACAAGAATGTTATAAACAACATCTGTTATAAACAACATCTGTTATAAACAAGTTATAAACAACATCTGATAAATAGCAAGCAAATGCAGTCTCTTTCCATTACAACGATTATTAGGAAACAGAAAGCAAAAGTAGACTCTAGAGCTCATTTCCATGAGAAGAAAATACCATGAGAAGGAGTCCCTAGTATTGTTACTGAACACAAGTTCATGTGCCCCGATGCACAGTGAGGCTAAACAAACTGAAACATCGGAGTTTGGAGCAGAGAAAGGTTTATTGCAGGACCATGCAAGGAGAATGGGTGGCTCATGCTCTAAAAAACCCTGAACTCCCTGATGGTTTGGGGGGAGAAGTTTTTATAGGTAAAATTCGGGCGTGAGGGCTGCAGGGTTGTTTCTTCTGATTGGTTGGTGGTGAGGTAACAGGGCGGTGCTCCAGGAATCTTGTGCTCAGCCTGAAGTTACCATCCTCCAACTGGGTGGGGGCCTTAGTTCCTGAAGAAGGACTCAAAGATACTGTTATGTATATTCCTTTTTTTTTTTTCTTAATTTATTTTTGGCTGCACTGGGTCTTCGTTGCTGCACATGGGCTTTCTCTAGTTGTGGCATGTGGGGGTTACCCTTCGTTGCAGTGCGCGGACTTCTCACTGTGGTGGCTTCTCTTGTTGCGGAGCACGGGCCCTAGGCGTGCAGGCTTCAGTAGTTGTGGTGCATGGGCTCAGTAGTTGTGGCTCGCGGGCTCTAGAGCGCAGGCTCAGTAGTTGTGGTGCACAGGCTTAGTTGCTCTGTGACATGTGGGATCTTCCCAGACCAGGGCTCAAAACCGTGTCCCCTGCATTGGCAGGCAGATTCTTAACCACTGCGCTAGCAGGGAAGCCCTGTTATGTATGTTCCATGAGGAGGAACCAGGATCCTGCTTTAATCGCTACACTACAGTTTCTTGACTGTTCGGCAAATGCCTTTGTTTCGGCATTCCCTATTTCCCTGATTAGTAGCTGTTTGAATCTGCCCTTTGGAACTCAGGAAAGGTCTAGGATGCTTAAGTCCTTTCCCGAAAATAAGAAATGGGGGACCTGGAAAGGCTTTTGTGCCCAGGAGGGCCCCACAGGACTCTGCTCAGTTTCAGCATGGAGGTAGATACAGAAGCGGTCTGAATGGGCCTTATTTACATCCTGATTCCAAAAACGTGCTCTAAAAGACATATTTATGGGAGATACAAAATACTGGGTGTAAGATGGGCTGCAAGGATGTATTGTACAACACGGAATATAGCCAATATTTTGTAATAAGTGTAAATGATATGTGACCTTTAAAAATTGTATAAATTTATAAATAAATAAATGCTTTTATAAAAAAAGACATATTTACATCCATTATGAAAATTAAATTATGCATCTGGCATTAAGCAATATGAAGGATAACTGTTAATTTTGTTTAATGTGACAAGGTCCTGTAACCAAGCAGGACTCTGAGGGGCTCCTGGGCATAAAAGCCATTCTGTGTTCCCCATTTCTTGTTTGTAGGAAATAGGCTCCATTCAGCCTCCATGACCTTCCCTGAGTACATTCCCCATCAAGGGCTATACATAACAATATCTTTAATCTGTTCTGCCAAAAACCCCCACCAAATGGAAGATGTTAACTACTTGATGAAGTATTCTTCACTCCAGAGAGAAGGTCACAGTTTGATAACCTCAAGAACCACAGAAGCTTGTCAAGAGATTACCTGAGACCAGATTAAAGGAGTGCAGGCCCTGCATACACCTTAATCTTATCAGCAACCCCACCCTTGAACCATTGCTATAAAAACTCCTCACCAGATCCTCCCAGGTTGGGACACACAGTTTTGAGGGGCATGAGCCTGCTGTGCCCCCCTTTGCCTGACAAAGCAATAAAGCTATTCTTTTCTACTTCACCCAAAACTCTGTCTCTGAGATTCGATTCAGCACTGGTGCACAGAGGCCAAGTTTTCGGCATCAGGGTGAAGTAAATGTGGTAGTTATGCAACCTGGGTGATGGGTGTAAGGAGAGGTCATTATATTCTTCTTTCTACTTTAATGTGTTCTTGAAATGTTTCTAAATACAAATGCTTTTGACAAGCAAATGTAGTTTTTAGGAAGGCAGGCCTAGGGCAACTACACAAGTGATTTCTATTTCAAGCTGTAATAAGTTGTTATTCTTCTGCCTCCGGTGCTTCCAGCTGCTCAAAGGATGCAGTTAACACTCTTAAGGAAGTATGATCTGATCCCCTCCCCCGCTAGCCTTGTATTTGTCTCACAGCCCCCAGGGGTTCTGCACCCAGTAGGGCAGGCTCTGGGCCTGGCCTCAGCACAGGGTTGAGAAGCGAGGGTGGCCCAGTTTCCTCTAAGATCTTGTCCATTAATACTACAGCAGTACCTGTAGGTCAGTGATAGTCTAGTGTAGTGGGATCAGGTCTGCACGTGGTCTGCCCAGCTCTCTGGGAAGGATTTCAGTCTCAGTCTCTGTCCTCATTAGCTAAAGCAATTCCCATACACAGTGTATTAAAGTAGTAAAATAGTCCTTGCAGTCACAACTGTCATCTCAGGCAGTTGCTCTTACAGTTATTACTGCAGTCACCCACATTCCCCAGGGTCCCCTCTACCAGTAGCAATAAAGCTGAACTAGAGGATGGTAAATCCGACCTTGTGTTTGTGTATGTAACATTGTGCCACTTACATTAGCAGAGAGTAGGTTTTTGTCTCATCGCAGAAAGAATTCAGAGGCAAGACATGGAGGCCAAGAAAGCAAAGTGAGGATTTATTAAGTGAAGGTGTAATAGAGCGCTGCAGTGCACAGCCATTGCTGCATGCTGTTACCCACCCCCCTACCCCGTTACCAGGCAACGGTTACTGGGAGACTAATGGCCGATGGTTAGAGCAGTATTAGAGGTCCTGCTCAGCCATTGGTCAGCGCCATTCAGCCATTGGTCAGCGCTGCAGTGGGCTCCGCCCCCAAGTGAGCAATTGTCAATGAGCGACTGTTAGAGAGGGGCATTGAGCAAATGGTCTGGGGAGTGGTTGGTAGGTGGAGAGTGAGGTAAGAGGCAGATCCCAACCTTCTTCCCCAGGGTCCTCCAGCTCACCCAGCCTCCAGCCAGCCCAGTGAGCTGGAGGGCCCAGAGAACAGGCTGTGGGTGTGTCCTGCAGGCCTCCAGAGCCCCTGCCAAGACTGTCCACTGCCTGGGCTGAGGCCCTGAGGCGGCGGTGAACCTCTCCTCCATTCATGTCTCTGTGACCTAATGGCAGTGGCAGTTTGCATGGGACACAGTCTGGGGGACCTGGCACTGTTTGGGTGGCCTGAGGAGGCTGAGGGCCAGTTGGGTCCTGGACACCTGGCTCGCTCAGTGATGACAGCTGGGCAGGGTCTGGGGACCTGGCCCTGAGGGAGCCTCCAACTGAGATCTGCCTCTCCAGCCAGGCCTGGGTGATGGTGGGAAGACCCAGACTGGGTGCTGGACAAATTCTCTGGGGCAGGGTAACCACTGCCCCTGCCCCCCGCAGGGACCTCCTTCTCTTAGCCACGCCTGGATCTCGGAGGATGAGAGGTTGTGCCTTGGGACCTTGCCCTTTCCTGTCAGAACAGAAAGCAACATTTGTTTGGTGGAGATTTACAGGAACATCCTTACCTGACCATAACCTGACCTTAAGAACAAAGGAGCTGGGCTTCCCTGGTGGCGCAGTGGTTGAGAGTCCGCCTGCCGATGCAGGGGACACAGGTTCGTGCCCCGGTCCGGGAGGATCCCACATGCCGCGGAGCGTCTAGGCCCGTGAGCCATGGCCGCTGAGCCTGCGCGTCCGGAGCCTGTGCTCCGCAACGGGAAAGACCACAACAGTGAGAGGCCCGCGTACCACAAAAAAAAAAAAAAAAAAGAACAAAGGAGCCAACACCAAGAAGCTTGCAACAACTAACCACACCTCTCCCTCACCTTTCCTATAAAAGTGCTTTGCTGAAAGCTTTCGGGGAGTTTGGGGTTTTTCAGGCATGAGCCACCCATCTCCTTGCATGGCCCTGCAATAAACCTTTCTCTGTTCCAAACTCTGGTGTTTTGGGATTGTTTGGCCTCACCATGAGTCGGGCACACGACTTGCGTCGGGCACACGGACTTGAGTTTCGGTAAGAATCCTACACTCTCAGAAGGGAGAGCAGGCAGGCTCTTGTGAATAGCTGCCCTGAATTCCTTCGGCAAACTGGTTCTATGATGTGTAAAAATGTTTGGGCAGAATATTCATTGAGGAGGGGAGGGGGTTTATTGTATCGATACTTCCTGATTTTCATCCCAGCTCCACCTTCCCAAGTGGAGGAGGGATTTTAGTTCTTATTTGGTCTTGATCAGAAGTGTCATGGTTTCAGTGCATGAAGGGAACTTCTTATCTGCAAGGCTAATTTTACTGTAATGAGGGCACAATGAGCAAAAGGTTACATTCTGACCCCCAGAGATTCCCACCTTTGCCACCTTTCTTTGTCTGCCTCTAGGACCCCTGTCACCACAAGATGTATGGTTTCCTGCCACCTGGCCCATGACCCCCCTTTTCTCTGCTCATATCTAGCAATCTGCCTGCTCTAACTCTTAGAAAACTCTTGCTTACACACTTGCTGCATTCCCTACACCAGCTGCTACCCCTGTTGCATCTACAGCTCAAAGCAGAGACCAGCTAGAAGCAACTTCTTAACAACACCAAGCAAGGAGGGTGATACTGTTCCTGCTTTTGCCTCATTTACACCACCACCTGGAAGACATGACAGAGGATCCAGGAAGGCCCAGTGGAGAAAAGAGGTCTTTTGTAAACCAGAGTAGTGCCTCCCTTACTCCATCCTGGGCTCCTGCCTCCTCTGGCCAGTAACTAGTCTCCGGGGCTCTCTCCAAAATCCCACCACTCTGTCAACACCTGTTCCTAGGTCTCCAGGACACCCCCTGTGGGGAAAAGACTCTTTCCCAGTGTTGATGGATCTGTTACAGAGCCATTGACTGAAACCTCCTTCCTTGGCCAGGAACAGTGATAACCGCTTGCATGAGTTGTCTCGCAACAAGAGGTCCCGATAATGAATGCCGTGCTACCACTGAAAACTAACCAGAAGAATCTGGGAGCGGCCGAAAGGAGGGAGGAGACACCAGTCCCTGTGTCCTACCGACCTCCCAGAATCCTCCTCACTGGAATCCATCTTGACTGAGAGATGTGTGCCACCAGGAAGGACCCTGAGTCAAACCAAATATGGGCCAAGCAAGATGATTGTCCAGAGACAACCCAAAACCTAACCCCATTACCATACAACCCAAGACGGTAAGCCACGTGGCAGAGCAGCTCTCCTGGTTTCCCTTACCCTGCTGCTCTCAACCCAGGTGCCACTTCCCAATAATGTCTTTTGCTTCGTCAGTACATGTGTCTCCTCAGGTAATTCATTTCCGAGTGTTAGACAAGAGCCCCCTCTTGGGCCCTGGAAGGGGGTCCCCCTTCCTGCAACAGATCTGTCCCAAGAATGCATTTCTAAAGAAGCCTGGCTATTCCCTGACCCTGCTTCTCCTCCCAAGTATAACTCACCTCAGTTAGGTTTCCCGGGCTACCCCTTTTTCGTCACCTCCTGAGGGTTGACAGCACTGCGCACACTGGGAGGTGGAGGACTGAGCAGCTGAAATCAGTTCAAGAGTAGATGGTGGCCTCCGAGAAGGGGCCACCTCTAGGGAAGGAACCTGGATAGACCCCTGTCCTCTGCTTCCCCTTGTCCAAACCCTCCCAGTGTGGTTTCTGTTCCCCTCCCTGTCTGCTTTCCTTCTTACCGGATTTTAGGTGCAGCAAGACGTAGAGGGATATGGAGTCCCGTGTGATTCCCCAGGACTCCTAGTTCCTGGGGAAGCCCCAGAGCCCAGCTCTGCTGCTGGTGACACATCTCCCATTGTGCAGCTCTGTGTATACCCACGTCTTCCGGTCCCCAGCCAGCCCTTCACCCAAGTCACTGCCCACCCACCAGCCTCAAAAAGAAAAGAGATTTAGTATTTCAGAGACTGTTGTCCAAGTTACACAGTTAGCAAGGACCAACCCAGGGCTGGACCCCAGGGCTTCTGAGTCCTTGAGGGGTGGAAGTGTGGCGGCAAGATCACTGCGGTTTCCCTCCAGGTTTGCAGGGATCCTCTGTGTGCTCTGAAACCTCATGGCCTGGCTTCTAACCCAGCACTACTGCTTCCCAGCTCTGAGATCATGAGCAGGGGCCTAACCTCTCTGTGCCTCTGTGTCCTCATCTCTAAAGCAGGGATCACGCAAAGGGCTTGAACCAGTGATGTCAGAACCGCTCAGGTCACTTGTGACCTAGAGATGGGACCCTCTGCCCTTCCCTGTGTTCCACTCCCTGTTGTTCCTTGCACATGTGGCATCAGAGGCTCAGCCCAGCATACCTGGGTACATTGCCTTCATGTGCCTGGAGGACCGGATGGTCACCTAGTCTGACACTGAGCCTCAGAACGTGGAGTCCTTGATGCCATGGTTCCGAGACAGGAGGGAGCCTCCTGGGAGTAGAATTGACCTGGGTGCTGGGCTGGCAGTGCTTGTTCCAGGACTACCTGCATGCCATGATGGGCTACCTCAGTGACAACCCAGGTGAGTGATTCACGAGACGGCACAGCGTCCCGCTGCAGAGACCCCAGGCCTGAGGTCCAGGAACTCTCACCTCACCCAGCAGGTCCAGGGGCAGCAATGCGGCCCCTGCTTGGCTGGCCAGTGCCAGTACCCTGGGGAGGGATAGGCTGTCAAGGTTGGGGTGGGGGAAGCAGCCCTGATAAATGGGCAATTCACCTAAAAACACTGTGTAGAGGGGAGGATCATAAAACAGACTCAGAGGGCTTCCAGTCAACCACGTTCAATGTCCCCGAAAAGCACAAATACAAAGTGCACGTTTTGAAAAGTTCCTCAGGCATTTTTTTTTACACTTTAACATTTGTTTTGCATATTAAATATACATAAAACCTTTTCAAATAGTAAATATTCTCAATAACAAAATTTTAATAGTGACAATGTGTTTGAATATGCATCATTATTTTTGTTTTTTTAATCTTTATTGGAGTATAGTTGATTTACAGTGTTGTGTTAGTTTCAAGCTTACAGCAAAGTGAATCAGTTATACATATACATATATCCACTCTTTTTTTTTTTTCCAGATTCTTTTCCCATATAGGCCATTACAGAGTATTGAGTGGAATTCCCTGTGCTATACAGCAGGGTTTTATTAGTTATCTATTTTATATATAGTAGTGTATATATGCCAGTCCCAATCTCCCAATTTATCCCTCCCCCACCCCTTATCCCCTGGTAACCGTAAGTTTGTTTTCTACATCATGCCTCTATTACTGAGTTGTAAATAAGTTCGTTGGTACCTGAAAGGGTCCTCAGGCTTTGAGCAGAAAACCAGTGTGTGAGGCAGCCTGCGTGACCCCTGGGTTCTCACCTGCCCCCCACCTCCCACCCCAGAGCACCCTTGATGAGGCTGGGGCCTTCCAGGGTTCACATTTCCCAGCTCATGGCCAGATTCAAGGTCCCGGCTGATGGCGGCGTCCAAGGGTTTTGTCAGTTTGCTCTGATGTGTAGGACTACATCACTTGGAGACTGATGGCTGCCATCATGTCACCCTCAACACCAAATGCAACTGGGAGGCAGTGTGGCCATTGAAAAGCAAAGGAAGTCTGGTCTGGGGCATGAGTGTGTCTACCTCCTGAAGAGGTTCCTAAAGGACCAGAGCAAGCCCGTGGGTCAGACAGGTACCTGTCCCTCCAGCCTCTCATCCCAGCAGCTCACCGTGTCCACGGTCCCACCAGGTATAACAGCAGGGTTTGGGACCATCAGTGTTTAAGCGGTGCCCAGTAGAGCTGATGGCCAAGCTGTGCTGCTTACTGCTTCTCCCGTGATTAGAGACTATGCATCCACAGTATCAACACCTCATTCAGCAAAGGTGGAAGCACTACCCCGTGCCTGTCTTCTGGGGCTACGAGGCTAAGAACATCCCAGTGCCCACCCTGGGGCTTTACCATCTCCTGGACAGAGGCTGTCCTCCTATAGAGAGGGCTGAAAATTAATTAATTTTGAAATTAACGTTGAGCAAGTGTACATGGCACATGAGTCTTGATTCCACATCTAGCAGCACCTGTCTACATCTTTATCTCTTCACTTGGAAAACGGGAAAATTGCATGCACCTCCACACTGGTACAAGGACCACATGAAATTTCGAAAGTGTTCAGTAAGGTGCGAAACACCGTTCACAGGTAAAGTGACGTCATTATTGTCAATGGATGTAGCAGGACACAGGGGCTCTCTGGGGGCATCTTCCTCCCCCTCGAGTGTACAGGCACACCTGAGTTTACCTGAGTGCCAGTGTGAGTGTACAAGAGAGGCTGTGAGGAACTGTCTTTCTCTTGTGTCTCCTTTCAAAATGAGGCTGTGGCTCTGGGTGACCAGAACTCAATGGATTGGAGAGCAAGCTGAGAGATGCTGCCAGAACCTGCCCTGGAGGTGCAAACGCACCCCCTTGTCTCACTTATGGACAAGATGCTTCTGTTTACAAAATGCCTCCTTGACTGGAAGAACAGAAACATGGTGCATTTTGCTAACCCAGCTGGGCTCCATGCTGCCTCTCTCAACCTGCCTCCTCCGATGTGAGTCCCAGTCCCTCCTCCATTTCCCATCCTGTTGCTGGAGGCAGGTGGCATAGAGCAGCCTTAACTCAGGTCTTGTCCTGGGACTAGTAAGGGGGGGTGGGAGGGAGGTCCAACAGGGAGGGGATATATGTATACATATAGCTGATTCACTTTGCTGTACAACAGAAGCTAACACAACATTGTAGAGCAACTATACCCCAATTTAAAATAAACAAACAAAACAAAACAAAAAACAGCTCCAAACATGATGGAACACCTGCTGTGTACCTGCACTCTCAAATGTGTGTCATCTCAGCTAATCAGCCTTCCTTCATTTCCTTGTCTTTTTTTAACATCTTCTAAGCAAAACTCTTTGCTAAACTCTCGGTAGATTACAGTTTACCTCTGTGGTTAGTGAATTTCCAGAACTTCAAAGATCAGATGTATAGAAGAGTCATTTTACCAGCAGTAGAGGCTACCGGGGTGAGCAGATGAAAAGGGGGTCCTCAACTCACAGAAATCTGGGGCTCTAAGGGGAGGGTGCTGGTGAGTGTGAAAACCCAGGTGCTCTGGGTTCCCAGAGCAGAAGTCCTGGGGTGCAAGTATTCGCTGCTCGGGGTTTGCCCCCAGAAACCGGGGCGGGGGCAGGGACAGGGAATGCACCCTCTCATCCTGGAAGGGATCAAAGGCTGGGTACCTTTGATCAAAGCTGGGTACCCCGTGTGGCTCCTCCTGGTCCAAGGTGTGGATGGAAAGACTCTCTGGCAGGAAGCTCCAGCACCCCACATCCCCCCTGTAGCTCTCTCTTCCCCTCCATTAACACCCTCTTCTTGGGTTTGCTGCCATAAGGCAGGTTTCTCAGGATAAGGTTGCCAGGACCATGGTCACTTTAGCTTCACATCCTCACTGGCCAGGAGCCCTCATCCACTTCAACTCCTCTCTCCTTCCACACCACACACGCCCCAGTGTCCTTCCTGACTGTGGACCTGGACAACTTTTAGTATTTCTTCTCTTGCCTTGTCTTTCTCTGAAGGTGAGCTAAGCAGACCTTGGAAGGTGGGGGAAGTGTGAGAGAGGGCAAGGGCTCCAGCTCAGAGAACTTTATGGTTCCTTCCTGCTCTTAGGTGATGGTAGTCAGCACTCCCCCACAGAAGGAGCCCTGTTTACCATCTTCCTTCCTCCTTCCTCCCCTCAAAGCTCTCAGGCCAGAGCAGTGAAGACTTTATTGGTAGATGAAGCTTACCCAAAGGTTGTGAAGGGTGAGAATTTTTTTCTCATAAATTTATTTATTTTTATTTATTTATTTTTGGCTGCATTGGGTCTTTGTTGCTGTGTGCGGGCTTTCTCTAGTTGTGGCAAGCGGGGGCTACTCTTCATTGCAGTGCATGGGCTTATTGCATTGTCTTGTTGCAGAGCACGGGCTCTAGGTGCCCGGGCTTCAGTAGTTGTGACACGTGGGCTCAGTAGTTGTGGCTCACAGGCTCAGTAGTTGTGGCGCACGGGCTTAGTTACTCCGCAGCATGTGGGATCTTCCTGGACCAGGGCTCGAACCCGTGTTCCTGCATTGGCAGGCAAATTCTTCACCACTGTGCCACCAGGGAAGTCCCTCGATTAACTAGATTTTTCTGATGCCCAACTTCCTCTATTATTTCCCCTCCTTGTGTTCTTTTGACAATATTAAAACTCAACAAACGTTGTGCTCTAGACTCAGATCGTTACAATCCGGCTTCTCTCCTGTTGGCCTGGCAGGACACCATGTGTGTGGTGGCCCCAAGACAGCGCAAAGCTGTACTTCTGGCCTTTCCCTCTGTTGTGTAAATTGCTCCCCTCACTCGCCCCAATCAGGATCACCAAAGCTCTTCCTATGAATTTTCAAATATCAGAAAAGGCCCAGCTGAAAACTATTATCCTGAACATGGGAATCCCTGGTCAGAATTCAGGGGGTCTGTGAACCCAGATGGGGAAAATAACCTTTATTTTCACTAACTTCTAGCTGAAATTTAGCCATTCATCCCGTGATGAGTAGAGGTAGCAAAGCTCAGTGGTGTTAGCAGGACCGTTGCCTCGGTCCCAACAGAAACCACAGGTGTTTCCGAATCACATGACAGTTGTCTCAGACACCGCCCGACTTTCCAAATGGCTGTAACTTGAGCTTCACTGCCTGGTCTCGTGGTCTCGTTTCGTGAGGCAGCAAAGAAGCATATGTGCTATATTTCACAATTACCGCAAACAATTGGGGTTTTTTCATGTTTTCTTTTCCCGAGCCCACCAGAGGGCGCCATCAAGGACCTGCGGGCGGGCCCCAGGGTGCGTGCGGTGGAGCCACAGCCAGAGCGCGGCCGGAGCCTGAACCTGAGCCAGGGCGGGGTCGCAGCTGCCGCGGCCCTGGGGACACTGAGCGCTCTCCCGCCCGGACCCCGGCGAGGGACGCGTCCTACTGTCGGACGGCGGCCGGCGTTGGCATGAGGCCCCTGCCCCACAGCTGAAGACGGACTCCACCGGGACCGGCACCCTGGGGCAGCGCGTGAGGCTGCCGATCAGGCGGCCGCAGAGTCCCGGGAGTGCGCGGGACCGGCGGTCGCCGCCGCCACCACCGCTGCTGCTGCTGCTGCTGCTGCTGTCGGGACTGGTGCGGGAGGGCGCAGCAGGTAACCGAGCGGAGAGGTGTGGGAGCCGGGGCGGACCCCCAGTCGTCCCCCGGCCTCGCGCCTGTGGCGGTGCTAGGGAGAGATCCACCAAGAACGCGGAAGCTATTCTGGGTTTGGGGGAGGGGGCCGGATGGTGAATTGGAGAGCTGATCCAAGATCGCAGGGGTCGCTGAGCCCCGGGCTAGGCAAGGCCCTTGTTTTGCCGCCTCCCATTTCAGACCCCTGATCGGACTGAGCGGTCAGGAGGGTGGGGACCCTGGGGGACCCAGCCGACGCCACAGCTTCCTGGGGGTCCCTTGGCCTCTCTGGAGGACGCCGCTCGCGCTCAGCTCCCAGGGCTGGGTCCTCCAGGAAGGCCCTGGGGAAGCTCCGTGGAGGCAGGAACCTGAGCGCCGCCTGCACAGCCTCTGCCTGCTAGCTCGGCGAGGCACCTGCCCATCGCTATAGGTCTCCCTGGCTCCTTGGCGAGGTTCTCTCGGGTTGCCCGGGCAACCCCTTGTTGAGGTGGCGGGTGATGCGGAGCAACAAGGATTTTTCTGACCTAGCGGGGAATTTCCATCCTTCAGCCATTTCCGTTCTGCGCGCAGAACTGCAGGGCCGGACCTCCCCCGGGATTCCCGACAGCTCCCACCGAGCACCGCCCACCCTGACCGCACAGATGCCCGAAAGTTTATTAGCACAGGCGGGAAGTGTCCACCATCATGGCAGTAATAATAGCTGATGTCCTTTATTCCAGGCTCTGTTCCAAGGGCTTCATGTCCAAGAAGCCATTTCGGCTCTTAGAACATACAAAATTTACAATTTACAGCTTTAAAATAGGGCCCAGAGCGGGTGCTAGGTGGCAGCACTGGGATCCAGAGTCAGAGTTCTTAGCTTTTTTGTGCTTGGACCCTGTCTCAGAATGTTTTTAACACAAAAAATGAAATACATAGGATTCCAAAGGAACCCAATTATGTTTTTATAAAGCTACTAAAAATTTAAATAGAAATATAAGTTTGTGATATGTAATATATGTGCTTCTAAGTTAGCACATTAAAGAATGCATTAGATAGCAACAATTCCCAGAATTTGGAAGTAGTGAGGGTAAAGCATATTTCCAGGTGTCTGCAACAACGGTCACGTGATTCGAAAACATCTGTGGCTTCTATCAGAGACCAAAGCACAGGTTCTGCAAATCCTGCTGAGCTCTGTTGCCTCCATTCAGCATGGAAGAAAGGCCAAACTTCAGCTAGAGGTTAGTGAAAATAAAGAGATTATTTTTTCCCTCCAAGTTGAGGCTCCTGAATGCGATAGGATGCATCTCCGGGAGGATTCAACCCTCAGCTCCCCGTGGGAAACACTTGAAGGAGAATCACCCTGGATGTCTGGGCAGGAGATCAGTAGAGAGAATGGCGCCAGGGATGGGGACGAGTTTGGCCAGTGTCCCTGGAACAGGGACCCCAGGGGAGTGGGGCTGTGAACCTGAAAACCAGGACTGGTTACACTGTGTCTCTCGGCCAAGACTAACCAGTCCTGTTCTCAGGTTCACACAGCCCCTGAGGATCCTTCTTACAGCTCCCCCCAGGGGTGATACAGGGGCGCATAGGCGATTCCAGTTCTGCATGGCAGGGATGGTCATGGGTGTGTGTGCATAGACCCTGTAGCCTTGTGAGGGGAATGGTCAAGGCTGGCCCAGGGGGACAGGTCCCCAAGCCAAGGGGGAGGGAAGGAATGGAGGGTGACCCTGGTGCATGCCAAACTGTAGGAAAGAGATGGCACATGGCAGGGAGGTAGCTAGGCATCTCCAGCAAGCCCCCTCAAACACTCCTGGGTGCCAGGCTTTCCCTGCAGGAGGTGGGGAATGAAGAAGTGGATTTCAAGGGGCAGATGTCATGAGTCATGCAGCAGGGAGTTCTAAGCCTCGTAGCAGCACCCTATGACAAGGATTCAATTATTATCCCCATGGTAAAGATAGGGACACTGAGGCTCAGAGAGGTTAACTGGCTACCCAGGGTCTCACAGAGTCTCACGGCACGTTAGGATTTGGGTTCCAGGCTGGCTCTGGAGCCCATGCTGCCTCAGGCAAAAGCTGAGGCAGGGAGTCCTGGCCCGGTGAGAGGAGATGGCAGAACTAATCTGTGGCCCTTGAGATCAAAACTGTGAGAGACAGATTAAGTAGAGATAAATGATTACAAAGCTGGTTACTACAGCAAAGCTGGAATTAGGGCCTGGGGAGTGGGGGTGAGAGCAGGGTAAGGGCCGTCCTCTTGGGTATCTGGCCTGGGCAACCAGCGGGCACCAAGACAGGAGCAGCATCGAGGGCAGGCTAGGGGAGGGACTGCAGAGGCCAGTCCTATAGAACTTCAAGGGCCACGACCACTGAGACTGCTTCTGGTCTCCCTCTTCCCTTTTCCACCCTCCTCCTCATGTGCCCTTGTTACTCTGCCTCCCGCTTCCTGCACTCCATCTCAGGTTCATCTAAGCCAGGGATTCAGGGTCCCCTCCCTGCTGTCCACAGCCACACCCTTTCTCTGGCCCAGACCTTGCCCTTGAACTCCAGCCCATAGGACCTGACCCAGTTTGGCCTCAAGGAGAAACTGAGGCACGAAGAGGCAATCTAGCCCTTTTTTTTTCCTCCCCAGACTCACCTCTTGCATTTGTAGTCGTCCCTTGACCTTGGTTTTCCTGAACACACCACACTCTTTTTCATTCCAGGCATTCCCTTGTGCTAGTGCTTTTGCCTAGAGCAGTTCTTAAACCTTAGAATCACCCGGAGGGCTTGCTGAACTACAGAAAGCTAGGACCCACCCCCAGAGCTTCTGACTCAGTAGGGCTGGGGCCCAAGAATTTGCATTTCCCCAGGTGGGGCTGATGCAGCAAGTTCTGAAACTACACTAGACTCACACGAGCCCAAAATTTCCTTCCCTCCTCACCCACCCTACTGCCTGGTAACTCACACTGGTGAGGTCTCCTCCAGGTTTCAGCCTACAAGACCCCTGACCTCAGCACCCTCCTGCCCCAGGACGCCCCCGGCACCTGGTACTTCTGCTCCCCGACACTTGTCAGCCCCCACTGGCCTTAATGGATCTGCTTGTGTAATTGCTCAGTTGTCCCCTTCCCTGCCGGACCTGAGCTCCCTGGGGGCTATGTCTGTCTCTCTGTCCCCACACACACCCCCACCTGGCTCAGTGCCTGGCTTGTAGTAGGTGCTCAATAGATGTTTGTCAAATGAGTAATATTGCAAGCGGAGAGAGGTCAGGGCTCGCACAGCTGAGCAGGTGGGCAGGGCAGAGCCAGGTAGAGCCAGGAGTACCTGGGCAGCACATGAGTGCTGGGAGTTTTCAACGCCCGCAAGTGTGCAGCCCTCCGTTACCCCCAAATCCTCTAAATCCATATCAATGGCAGGATAGTCAAAGCAGCGTTGGGCAGCCGGATCCTGGTTTCCCTCCTCTCTAAGTGGGAACAATCAAGACCTGCCTTACAGGAATGCGGGGAAAACACCACGAATCAATACTTGGAAAGCTCAGGAACCACACCTGGCACCAAGGCCCAGACCTCAGCCCTGCTGGCTTTGTGCCTGGGTGCTGGGGGGAGCTTCCAGCCACTCCTGTGGCAAAGGCCCCACGTCCCTCTTCCCTTTCAACGTGCCTCTCATTGTCATTCCGTACTCTCTCTCCCAGCAAACATAAGGATGCGTAGGATGTTTATACCTTGAGATTCATACTTCCCTTTTCCATTTCTCCCTTGCAGAGAGTCCCTGGGGGCTGCCCTTGGTGGCCGATAGCCCGGCGGCCAGGGCAAAGGTGGTGATGGCAGAACTGGAACACCTGAAGTTGGAAAAGAAGCCATGGCCTACAAGTAAGATCGTGCCTATCTGCTGAACAAGGAGTAGGATGGCGGAGGCCAGGAGCCCCCAGTCTGCAGGAGGCCGTGTGCACAGTCTGGGAATCTGGTGGACTGTCTTGGGGTGGGGGAACTCTGCCAGGGTAGAGGACACAGAGGCCAGAGCCTTTGGAGGGTGTCCCAGGGGATGAGACCTGACCTCCAGTGAGCTGGCCCCTCACTCAGTCATCTTTCCCCACCCCCAACTCCAGCTCTCTCCTTCCCACGGCCACCTCTCCCTTCAGAATAGGAAAGCTCTAAGACTAAGAAGATGAGGTCTCCGTGCCTGTACTTCCTCCTTATTTTCATTATCTCACCGAATGCTCTAGCACCCTGGAGCAGGTCAGTTAATTGCACCCACTTACAGATGAGGACCCCAAGGCTTGGAGCTGTGAAATAACTTCCTCAAGGCCACGCAGCTAGGAACTGGCAGTGCTACGTGGATTGTGGGGGAAGTGAGGCAGACGCACAAAAGTCTCCTGGGCAGAGTGGGAAAGGGGCTGGCCTCCTCCCTCCTCCACCACAGTCAGAGGAGAAGGTAAAAGGCTGGGCCAAAGCGGGTGCAGGACTGCTCCTTGTTGGGGGCTGGCCACATGGCCCAGTGACCAGGAAGTGGCAGTGGAGGGGGTCGGGAGTGGGAAGCTGATGATACAAACAGGCCCTGAAGCAACGATGGGCATGTAGCCACTTCCTTAGGCCGTGTCACAGCAGGAGCAGATCCCCCTGGACGCCTGCTGTGTGTCCCCCACTTCCTCCTGCCATGGTCCCACAGTGCGTGGCACTGACCCCCCAGCCTGGCAGCTGGTATCACCTCCAAAGCCAGGAGGTGGCCTCCTTCGGCTTCTTTTGCCACACTCTGGGCTGCAGCCCAAGGCACGATGATCCCCCCTGAGCCCAGTTAGCAAGTGGGAGTCTAGTCCCAGCTGAGACGGTCCTCCTGGGGAAAAGATGGGAATGGGCAGGGTGTGAGCCCCTGCAGAGAGCCGGCTGGGCTCTCAAGACCATCTGGCAGGCAGAGCAGAGAGCAGTGGGATTTTCAGAGAGGAAGGGATGGCAGGCCCCTCCCTGGATACATGGGAGGCGGTACCTGGAAGTCAGCTGAGGGGGGTCACAATCACGAACTTGCCCTAAAAGCAGGTCCTTGACTCTCAGGATGGGTACCAGATGCCAGGATGTAGGCCATGGTGAAGCAGTCCAGGGCAGAGCAGATGCCAGGAACCAGAGCCCTCGTGGCAGGGAGGGCTAGGCCAGAGGGCTATATCCAGGCCATTCCAGACACCATCTGGACAAGCCTGGGAAGGATTCAGAATTCAGCCCCTTCTTTCACCCCTTCACCTACTACACTGAATCACACCACCATTTTATTTTTCCCCTGCATTCTTGCAGCAGCCTCAGAACACTCCAAGCATGCCCCTGCCTCAGGACCTTTGCACTGACTTTTCCCTCTGCAGACCTGGAATTCTGTCTCCCAGATCTTTACGTGCTGGTTCCTTGAGTTCTTTAATAGTTTCCTTTCTGGGAAGGCCTTCCCTGCCCATTCGATCTAAAATTTTCAACTCCTCCCCTGACATTTTGTATGTCTCTGCTTTATTTGTTTCCCTCAGCACTTATCACTATCCAGCCTACCATACCTTTTACTCCTTTATCTTGCTTATCCTACATTCATGTAAGCTTCCTGACAGCAGGCACTTGGGGCTCTTTGGGTTATCCCAGCATCCCCAAGACCTCGGAGGTAGCCAAACGGTAGGTGCTCAGAAAGTACTTGCTGAGTGGGGTGGCAGCGTGGGCCCTGCTGGGCCATATGATCTAGGCTGCCAGGATAAGCAGAGCTGAGCCATCTTAAATTGCAGCCAGGATGGTGTCTTGGGAGGGCAGAGGGTGGAGAGATGCCATGGGGAGGGGCCTTCTCATGTGTCCCCAGCCACTCAGTGTCACCCAGAAGTGGGTTCACTAAAGGGCGGGTGCAAGCCAAGGATCACCTTGAGAATCTGGGTGCTTGGTGGCTACGAGCTACACATTTATTCTATTTCAGTTCTGGAGGTCAGAAGTCCAAAATGGGTTTCACTGGGCTGAAATCAAGGTGTTGGCGGGGCCAGCTCCCTAAAGAGGCTGTAGCGGAGAATCTGTTTCCTTGCCTCTTCCAGCTTCTAGAGCTGCATTTCTTGGCACGTGGTGTCTTCCTGCATCTTTCTCTTCTCCATCTTCACATCACCTTCTCCTCTGACGTCATGGACTCTCCCTCCGCCTCCCTCTTCTGAGGACACATTAGGGCCCGCCTAGACAATCCAGGATAATCTCTCCATCTCAAGATCCTTAATTTCATCTGCAAAACTCCTGTTACCATATAAGGTAACGTTCAAAGGTTCCAGGGATATCTTGGGGGGCCATTATTCAGCCTACCACACTATGCTTCCTGAGCTGTGGAGACAGAGGCAGGACAGGAAGCCCAGCTGGCATGGCTTCCTCACCACCCAGGAGGCCAGCAGCTACCCAAAGACACAGGATCTTTGCCCTCCCTCACTTCCAGGGCAGGTAGAGCTGCTGCAGATCAGAGCCAAGGAGTGGGTGGGTCACCTTGACACAGAGAAACCGTAGCCTCTGTTCTCCCCAACGCCTTTGTGCCTGTTCACAGCTGCCAGCCGAGGAGCACCCCACACTGATCTTAACTCAATGGTGTGCAAGCAAACAGCACCGTGAGAGGCCCACACCAGCCCAGACCCGATGTTAACCCTTCACTCAAACACTCCTAACACGGACCCCTCTTGCCTCCCATGAGGAGGTTTCTCCAGCCGTGAGAAGAGAACACCTCTTTCCTCAGCTTAGAAAAAGGCAGCGAACCCTGGGGAGAGAATCTGGGCTGCCCTCTTTCCAGTGCATGCCTTTGAGTGCTATACGTGGCCTCCCCTGGACCTCGCTTCCTTTATCTGTAAAATGGGGCCAACCACACTGACCTCTTAGGTTTATTGTAAAGATCAACTGAGATAGTGAGTGAGGAGCCGTTAAACCAGTGCACACAGTGGTCATTCCAAAAATGGCAGCTGTGATTATTGTCACTGCGATTCATGTTCTTATTTTTTGTCCAGTTCAACAAAGGCCAGAAGTAAGTGCTCACTGTGTGCCAGCTGTGCTGCTAGGCCCTGGGGAAACAGCGGTGACAGAGACATATGTATTGCCCACCCTCATGGAGTCCACAGTTTCACAGGGAGCACAGGACACTATTGAGACCCCTCTGAGGGACATCAGGCTGAAATCAGGAGGACTTCCTGGAGGAGGGGACACCTTACTGCAACCTGAGTAATGAGGAAACTGGCTGAGAGAAAACAGAGAGGGGAGTGCCCAGGGCAGAAGAAACAGCAGGTGCAGAGGGCCTGGGCGGAGTTTGGTGTGGCCTGAAATAACAAGAAGGCAGTAAAAAAAGAGCTGTGAGTAGGGAGATGTGTTTGACTTCTTTCTCACTTGAATGTTCAACCATCGACCACCTACTGTGTGCCAGAAGCTAATCTAGGTGCTGGGGAAACAGAACAATCCATACAGGAATCGCTGCCCTTAGGGAGCTGACATGGCAGAGGAGAGACAGACCATTAACAAGACAAACAAAGTGCATATTCTCTAGGAAGTGTAGTGCTATGGAGAAAAATAACAGACAGGAGTGTTGAGGGATAAAAACTTCTGAGCAAGAAGTTTTTAAAAAATTAGGTAAGAGAGTAAGCCAGAGATATCTCTGAGAAATGTGGCCTGAGTTTCTTAAGATACAGCATTTGTTTTAATAGCTTGAGTCAGGACTGGCTGCTAAGTAGATTTCATCTCCAGCACCAAGTTTAATTGATGAGTTGGCGCTTTTGGAGACATAGTAGAGAGGCAGCATTTGGACTCAAAGAGAAAAGAGATTGACTAGTAATGTCTGCTGTGGGAGCAGGAGGGAGTGGGGGATGGAGTCAAGATGCCACCAGCTTGGCGGCAGTGATTTAAGCTAAGAATGATGGCCAACCTTTCCCTGGTATGTCTGGGCAGTGAATAATTCCACATACATTAAGCTTCCAAACAACCAACTCTTAAAAAGAAATCTTTTTAATTTGAAATGGGAAACCAGACAATCATACTTATTAGAGATGAGTATAAAGTATGAGTAAGTAGGCCCTGAGTGAAGAGCTGAGAAACTTTCTGGGAAGAAAATCCATAAGCCTTAATGCATGAACTTCGTTCTCAGTGTTTGACTGATTCTGTCTATATTTAAACTCTTTGGATGCCCTTATTTTTTCCACTGAAATTCCCAGTTCTTGCTGATAACGAATTCTCTGGATACATTTCCACTGCCAACCCTACCCAGCACACTGACCACCCCCCCTCCCCGACCCCCACCCAGTGCAGACCCAGGCAGTCCATGTGAGCCTGAGACCAGCCTGTGTTTCCACAGGGACACACTCGCTCCACTACTACTACCTGACCCTATCAGAGCCAGGCCCAAGCCTCCCTAAGTTTCTGGCTGTAGGCTACGTGGACGACCAGCCCTTCATCCGGTTTGACAGTCGTGTGGGCAAGGCTGAGCCCCAGGCCCCATGGATGACGCCAATGGATGCCCAGTACTGGGAGACGGAGACCAGGAAGCAGGAGAAATGGGCGGAGGTGCAGCAGGTGGAGATGTGGACGGTGATGGGCTACCACAACCACAGCAGCGGTGCGTTGGGCGGACTCCCCGTGCTTCACGCTCTGCACGCTGACCCTCGAGGCAGCCATGCCTGTCATAGGGTGTGGGACAAGCTTCTGATACTTGGCTCTTCTCAGTCTCCTTCCCCCACAGGCCAGTGCAGCAATCATCCACAGGAGCAGAGGGCCCATGATATCTCCCCCTCTCCCCTTACCCAGGGTTCTGGACCTCAGCATTCTGGGAGAGGCTTTTCCCTGCCTCACGCACCACCCTCAAATCACACCTGCCCACCCCAGGTCCTCAAGATGCCATCTCAGCTTCCCCATCTCAGCGACAGCGAGCTTACAGCTACCACCAAGGCTGCTGCTAATTCTCCATAAAGCGCTTGTGGAGCACAGCTCGTTCACACAACACCCTCCTGCTCTGTGGCCAGACACACCCAAATGACCAGACTAAAAGCCTCGGGTCCCCAGAGGCCTCAGAAAGAGTAGATATAGGGCTTCCCTGGTGGCGCAGTGGTTGAGAGTCCGCCTGCCGATGCAGGGTACACGGGTTCGTGCCCCGGTCTGGGAAGATCCCACATGCCGTGGAGTGGCTGGGCCCGTGAGCCATGGCCGCTGAGCCTGCGCGTCCGGAGCCTGTGCTCCGCAACGGGAGAGGCCACAGCAGTGAGAGGCCCGCGTATCGCAAAAAAAAAAAAAAGAAAGAGTAGATATAAAGGACTGAGCCTGGGAAGGGCTGTGCACCAGCCCAGGGCCCCCGGGATAAGCATGGCATGACATAGTCTTAGCACTGAGGACATTATACACCCATAAGTAGTGTGGGATGTGTCTAAATATGAACTTGAGTGTTCGTCCCACATGAGAGGCCCAGCAGGTTTCTCAGCCCAGGCTGCTTATCAAAATTACTTGGGAGATTTTTTTAAATAAACTTATTTATTTTATTTATTTATTTTTGGCTGCATTGGGTCTTCGGTTCTGCGCGTGGGCTTTCTCTAGTTGCGGTGAGCGGGGGCTACTCTTCACTGCGGTGCGCGGGCTTCTCACTGCGGTGGCTTCTCTTGTTGCAGAGCACGGGCTCTAGGCGCACGGGCTTCAGTAGTTGTGGCTCACGGGCTCTGGAGTGCAGGCTCAGTAGTTGTGGTGCACGGGCTTCGTTGCTCCGTGGCATGCGGGAGCTTCCCAGACCAGGGTTAGAACCCGTGTCCCCTGCACTGGTAAACGGATTTTTAACCACTGCGCCACAGGGAAGCCCCAGTTTTTTTGTTTTTGTTTTTTAAATGCTGACACCCTGTCCCTCCACCATTTGGAGGCCCCTCTGGGTGGTGGGCTTCTCCGTGCCTCTCAGGGACTTGACACCCCCGGCCACCACTAACCAAAGCCTTCTTACCTGCACACACAGGGATGCACAGCGCTCAGCGCATGTTCGGCTGTGAGATCCAGGAAGACGGCCGCTACAGGGGCTTCTGGCAGTTTGGCTACGATGGGCAGGACCACCTGTCGCTGGACCTGGAAACCCTGAGCTGGGTGTCAGCTGAGCCCGTGGCCATGCGGACCAAGCACTGGTGGGAGACAGAGCGCTGCTACGCAGAGTACGACAAGGCCTACCTGGAAGGCCCCTGCCTTGCTTCTCTGCACAGATACCTGGAGCTGGGAGGCCAGAGATTCAGCCGGAGAGGTAAGGCCCACCCTGTGGCAATGCAGAATGGCCCCATGCTCCCATTCTCGAGAGCCATCCCATTTGACAGAGAAGCCTTTGGGGGGGGCGGTGGTGAGGAAGCAGGCAGTGTCCCCCTGGTCCCAGACAAGCCCACTGGGACCCAGAAAGATGGCCAGCTAGCCAACAGCTTTTTCCTGCAGAGGAGGAAGAAAGCCCAGACCACAGGCCTTCAAGTGAGGTGGAGTGGGGAGTTCTGGAGTCTCCACTGTCCCAGTGTGGTCTTGGAGAATAAACCCCCTTATTCTGGGCCTCATTTTGTTCATCTACAGAGCGAGTGGGTTAAACTAGGTGCTGATAAAATCCTTTTGGGGTTTAACATCCTTTGGCTCTGCTCCTTGGGAAACAGACCCCAGGCCCCAGGGGATAGCATCCCTCACCACTCCCTGGACCACTGGGGACTGCCAGGGAAACTGAAGCCCTCTGCCCCTCTCCTCCCTCATACCCCTCATGCTAAACATGCTCCCCAGACTCCAGGTGCATCGCAAACTTCTCCTGAACCCAGTCAGCAGGGCTGGTGACACAAGGGCTGGGATGGACACTAGGGAAGGTGGGTGCTTTGGGGTGCCGAGGGTGAAAGCCTCGCGGCTGTGGTGGTCAGGGAGGCTGCTGGGGGTGGGGCTGATCAGAGCACCCAGCACACCGTCTGGTGATTGAGCAGTGGGATGTGAATCAGTTGAGGTAATGGGGAGGATATTCCTCAAAGGGAGGACAGGACAGGTAACATCAGGAGCAGAAGATGTGATTATGAGAGCAGAGCGTGGTGGTTCAGGGCTCAGGCACTGGAGCCTAGCCTCTAGATACACAGCTCAGCTCCAGGATTTGCTGGCTGTGTGACCTTGGGCAAGTTACTTGCCCTCTCTGTGCCTTAGTTTCCTCATCAGTATCATGAGGATGGTAATAATACCTGCTGCCTCCCCAAAGCAAACATATTGGTGTGCGTTAAATAAGTAGTGTGGAACTCTCGTTCAGCACCAGGTGTTGTCCTATGTCCTTCACCTGGTAGATTAGTCAGGATTCTCCACAGAAACAGAACCCACAGGATGCACAGAGAGAGGAAAAAAGAGATGTATTCTAAGGAGTTGGGTCACATGACTATGGAGGTAGAGAAGTTCCAAGATCTGCGGTCAGGAAGCTGGAGACCCAGGAAGAGCTGATGTTGCAGTTCCAGTCTGAGACCAAAGGCCTGAGAACCAGGAGAACCAATGTGTAGTTCCCGTCCGAATGCTGGAAAGTTCAAGACCCAAGAAGAGTCAGTGTTTCTTTTTTTTTTGCGGTACGCGGGCCTCTCACTGTTGTGGCCTCTCCCATTGAGGAGCTCAGGCTCCGGATGCACAGGCTCAGCGGCCATGGCTCATGGGCCCAGCCGCTCCGCGGCATGTGGGATCCTCCCGGACCGAGGCACGAACCCACGTCCCCTGCATCAGCAGGCGGACTCTCAACCACTGCGCCACCAGGGAAGCCCAGTGTTTCATTTTTTGAGTCTCAAGGCAGGAGAGACCCGTGTTCCAGCTCAGTAGTCAGGCTAGAGGAGCTCCCTATTACTCAGCCTCCTTGTCCCGTTCAGATCTTCAGCTCAGTGAATGGGCTCACGCACATTGCAGAAGGCAATCTGCTTTACTGAGTCCACTGATTCAAATGTTAATACCACCCAGAAACACCATCACACACCCAGAAAGATGTTTGACCAAATGCTTGGGCATCCCGTGGCCCAGGGAAGTGGATACAGAAAATGAACTATCAACCCTGAATTACGTCATTTGGAACTCGAACTCTGAGCGGAAGGAATGATGAAGGAAGGCCCTGAGCGCTGGCAGAGGGCTGTGGACCAGAGTCAGACTGGGCTTCACGGCCAGGATGTCCAGCTCCGGAGCCCACAGTCATAACCATTCTCATTATAGGGTCAGAGAAGTATCATCCTTCTTGCCCTCATTTAACAAAGTCTTATTAGGCACCTCCTGTATGCAGGAAGTCACAGGGGGAAGTATGTCAAGCCTCTGAGAAAACCCTAGAGTCTCTGTAGGGAGAAGGGGGAGGGTCAGTCTAGGGCCCAACAGCCCCACCCAGGACCCTCCTTGGAGGTTGGGGGCAGGAAGTCATATCCCCCTCATGGAAGTTCCCGGGACAGTGCCCCTCTGGAATGGTGGGCAATGGGTTGTCCCTGCTTGCAGCAGTAATTGGGTGCCTCCCCTGGAGAGAGACCCTGTCCCTATTTCCTTGTCCTCCACCCTGGAGGATGCGGGAGGAGCCCGGGATTAAGCATGAGGGATGGGCAGAGCGCAGGCACTCACCAGCCTTCCTCGCTCCCCCTCTCCCTGCAGAGCCACCCACAGTGCGGATAACAGAGCACTCGGCCAAGGATGGCGGCACCATCCTGAGGTGCTGGGCCCTGGGCTTCTATCCACACAACATCTTGCTGAGCTGGTGGCTGGGGGAGAAGGAACTGGACTCCGAGTATGCGGAGACACGCCCCAGTGGGGACGGCACCTATCAGACGTGGGCGGCTGCGTGGGTGCCGGCGGGGAAAAAGGCCCAGTACACCTGCCGCGTGCAGCACTCCAGCCTGAACCACACGTTCACTGTGTCCTGGGGTGAGGAGCTGGGGCTTGGCCCGGAGCGGGTGAGGAGCTGGGGCTTGGCCCGGAGCGGGTGAGGAGGGGCTGGGGAGGGCCCAGGGCACCTGGAGACAGTCCCATGGACTGGGGGTGGGGGGGGCCCTTTTCTCTGTCTTCTCTTAGAGTCCTCTCATCCTGGACTTACTGCCATGGTTATCTCCCTCGTCCTGGTCTTGCTGGTGGTGGTTGGTGGTGTGACCTTGACCAAGTGCATTCAAGGTAGGTGGGGAAGAAACAAAGGAGTGGGAGGCCCTCTGGCTGGTCCAGCCTTATGGGGGGGAAGAATACTGTGCTCCCATCCCTGCAGCTAGAACCGTTCCCTCCTGGGGAGCAGCAACTACTGCTGAGGTCCTGCCCCCTGTCCCCCACCTGTGGAAAAGCTCAAACGTCCCCACCCCACAGCTGCACACCACTCCGAGGACCCTGCAGATCCCACAGTCAGGGGAGACCACTGGGCCTGACTTTGGGAAGGGCCCAGGGCGGGAGCGGGAGGGAGAAGGTGGGGACACACCACCCACCTCCTCTCTTGTGTTCTCTTTCCCCACAGCCAGGAATAAGGAATCTTACGAGCAAGCCCCAGGTGACTGTGGGATGGACCGGTTGGGGAGAGAAGTCCCAGGTGTTCTCAAGCATGGCGGGGATGCCTTGGAATTCAGGATGGGGGCGGGGCATGGGGTGGGTGCTTTCCCTGGCCTCAGCCTCCTGCCCTATCCCACCATCCTGGAGCCGGGGTCACCTCCCTCCTTTCTCCCTGCAGGTGGAGAGGACCCCCATAATTCCCAAAGCTCAGCAAGAGCAGGGGCTACTCCACTCATCTGCTGACAGAAGGTCACCGCCACAGATCAAGGAGGTGTTTTGTGGGGTGTTTGGGGACCTGAAGGCCCCCGGCACTGGCTGGCTGGTATGAAATCTGACTGTGAAGGGCCCACCCCACCCCAAAACTGAGGCGTCCTCACCCCTATCAGTCTTGTTACAAGTGGTCTGTACCACTAGGATGGCTTTGCCATCTTCCTGAAGTCCTTTTAAAAGTCTAATTATTTCCTGTTTAGGGGATGGGGAGAAGGGCAGTAGTAATTCCTCAGATTGTTTTACACTTGACAATTTGCAAAATGGTTTCATGTTAAGTGTAAATCCCACTTGAGCTTCTCAGGCACCCTATGAGAGTCTGGCTATGTTATTCTCATTCCCACTTCCCGAACGTGAAAACCAAGGGTCTGGGCAGTCAGGGAAGAACCAGAATAGTCAAAGAGTTACAGGGGCAGCGTCCTTCATGCATCTGCTAGCGTCAGGAAGAAATGGCTGAATGCCTGCCTCATTTATAAGTGTGTTCTTTTATGTATGTCTGATCCGCTTTTGGGAAGATTAGAGTGTTGGGGCTGTGAGGGTGTAGGGGAGGCGGCAAGGGTGGGAACATGTGTATGTGAGGGTGTGTGGGTGTGTATGTGTGAGGGTGAGAGGATATAGGGTGTATGTGAGGGTGAGTGTATATGTGGTGTGTGGGTGTCCTTGTGTATATGAGGAGAAGCTCAGAGAGACAGGTGCCTGGGGGCCTGTTCGTTGGTCCCAGGCAGCTGGAGGATGAGAAACAACACAGGCCATATTTTCCATTATTTCCTGTCCTTTTGAATGATTTGAATTTTTACAATAAGCACGTGTTACTCTTACAAGAAGGGAAAGACCCCTTTTCGCTGTGTCCCGTGGAAATGCTTGTGAAGGATATGTCTGGAGAAGGCCCAGCCTCACCTTTGCATCTTCAGTGGAGCAGAAACCCCATGTCTCCTCTGTGAACAAGAATCCAGTCTCACGGCCATTTGATGTGCTAAGGGGCTGGGACTCCAGAGCCCTGGCAGAGAGAGGGAGTGCTCATAAAGGACACAAGGCCAGACCCCTCCCAGGGCACCCTCTGCCTCCCCTTCAGCTGACCCCAAGGTGTGACAGAGCCTCCCGTGGGGACTTTTGAAACCTCCGTGTCTGCAGCCCTGGGAGGCTCCGAGCCTGAGGATGTGAACGACTAATACTAGAAAAAGATTCAGCCTGCGCTGGTGGCCTGCAGCGCCTCAGCAGCGAGCTTGTAATTATCCGATTGTCCTGGAGACGTGTCTTAAATGCCTGTCCTTCTCAGTGATGATGTCATGTTCCATACATGCTGAGCAAACCACATGCTAAGCAGGGTACTAAGCACTGCACTGTATACTAAGCTGTTTAATCCTCAAAGCGCACCTGTGCGGGATAATTAATGCTCCTGTGCTACAGGTGAGGAAACTGAGGCCCAGGGTCCCACAGCTGGTTCATGCCAGAGCTGGGATGTGAGGCCAGGTAGTCTGGCCAGTGCACCAAAAGTCTCAATGACAACTGTGCTATTCTGTAAATAGGCAAGCAAGTACAGGTCTGCAATCCTTTATCCGCAATTCTGAAATCCAAAAAAAACCTGCCAAAAGCCAGAAGTTTCTTCCTAACTTTGTCGTCATAACCTGACCTGGGGGACTTCCCTGGTGGTCCAGTGGTTAAGAATCTGCCTTCCAATGCAGGGGACGGACATAGGCTCGATCCCCGGTCGGGGAACTAAGATCCCACATGCCGCGGGGTAACTAAGCCCATGAGCCGCAACTACTGAGACCGTGTGCCACAACTAGAGAGCCTGTGCGCCACAACTACTGAGTCTGCTCGCTCTGGAACCTGCGCACCACAACTAGAGAGAAGCCTGTGTGCCACGAGGAAAGACCCCATGTGCCGCAACTAAGACCCAACGCAGCCAAAAATAAATATTAAACTAAAAAATTGTTTATGTGTGGTGATGCATGTTAACTAGATTTATTGTGGAAAAAAAAAAAAAACTGACCTGGGTGAGAGGTGGGAAGAAAAACAAACAAAAAACCTTAAAGTGAAGTCAGGTTCTGTGCTTCCACTGCAGGGGGCGTGGGTTGGATCCCTGGTCGGGGAACTAAGATCCCATATGTCGTGCGGTGTGGCCCCCCAAAAAAAGTGTTATTCATGCTCATTTATTCCTCTAGTGCGCCTTTTCACAATTTTCCACAGAAATATTGATCTGGGGGATTATGGGGTGTCACCCCAGACCCCTCTGGTAGTATTATGTAATATTCAGCATCCATACCTGGGTAGCTTTCTAAAGCCCAAAGAATTCTAAATTCTGAAATACATCTGGCCCTAAGGGTTTCAGGTAAGAGATTATGGACCTGTATTAATAAGGTTTTGCAGCAATAAACATGTTTTATTTTTACAGTTGTCTGACTGGTGAGACAAGTTAGGAAACAGGGCAGGTCTGGCCCCTACAGATAAGAGGCACAAGTGCCCAGGTGGACCCTCAAGGTTCCCTCAGCCCTGGATGCACTTAGGTCCTCCTGAGCAGAAGTGAAACATTCTTCCCTGGGGAAGGGGTAGAGGCAGAGTGTGTTTGGGGAGAAGCAGATTGGAGGAGGCTTCTGGCTATTCTCTCTGAATTGGTACAGCTGTGTCACCTTTCTGTACCCTACACATATCGCCAAGGCTTCAGGCTCCTCTACACACCTCCCAGACCCACCTCCTCAGCTTTGGTCCTGCCCAGCCAAGTGTAGACCTTAAGACTGGCAATTTGCATGGCTTCTTTTTTTTTTTTTTTTTTTGTGGT
>NW_020175432.1:127061-138081 GCF_003031525.2 Neophocaena asiaeorientalis asiaeorientalis
GCGGGCCTTTCACTGTTGTGGCCTCTCGCGTTGCGGTGCACAGGCTCCGGACGCGCAGGCTCAGCGGCCATGGCTCACGGGCCTAGCTGCTCGGCGGCATGTGGGATCTTCCCGGACCGGGGCACGAACCCGTGTCCCCTGCATCGGCAGGCGGACTCTCAACCACTGCGCCACCAGGGAAGCCCTGCATGGCTTCTTTGACGCAAGGGCATTGAATATTCAGGGAGCCTTAGATAGAGGGTCCGGCTTCTATTAAGTGCAAGCCCTGGGCAGAATGGGCCGGAAGTTCCTGTCCAGGTCTGTGCTTCTCTGTGTCTAGGACCCTGAATACCTCTGGGGCCGCGGGATTATAGGACCATCCCTCCAGATGAGGAAAAGGGGCAGAGAGGCCATGGACTGGAACAGTCCCACAACAGCCCCTCTAGGACAGTAGCAGGGCCCCAGGCACCTGCCACCCAAAGGCTACAGTCATTTCGCTCTTCCATTAGCCTCATTGGCTACTTGGTTTAGAAACTACCAGAGGGCAAAGGCCGAGCGGTCAATATCTGTCCTGGATATCCATCAGCAAACCCTAGTTTTTGCACCTCACGGCCTTTTCCTGCTGGCTTTCCTCACCCTCTGTCCACACGGCCTCCTGCCTTCTCACCAGAACACGACATCTGCAAGAAGTCCTGGAGCTCCGGGCCCAGGGGACTGGTAGACGGAAGTGCCTGAGGTGAAGAGACAGCCGCTATGCCTACCCTGGCCTGGGGCCCCTTCCTCCCCCTTCCTAACCCTTCCCTGCTGAAGCAGCCCTCACCGCAACTTCGCACCCCAGGCAGAACCTACCAGCCTTTATGCTGCCAATGGCACCACCGTCCTGACGTTCAGGAAGTGCCTGCCTCATAACTGGATTATGAGATCCTTGGCAACTGAGCAACTTCAACTTTATTTTGTTTTAATCATCTTTCCCTTAGAGGCTAGTTCAGTGTTTTGCCCATGGAACCATAAAATACATTTTAGGGGAAAGAAACAAAAAGTATATAAAAATAAAAAATAAAATAATAGATTTAAGACCTAAAGGGATCCTAAAGCATCTCTAGGAGCCCCTGATAATTTGACACTCTCACTAACTACCCCACCCCGTCATGTGACTCCCCTCTGCTGAGGTCTTGAGGCCTCTCACATTAGAGTCCTTCCTGTCCAGGCTGTGAGCTCTCTCAAGTGTGTCTCTCTCTTACCTCCCACCCCCTCCCCAACACAGATTGGTCTAAGTCTGGTGCACCTGCAAAAACTGAAGCAAAGGCAGATGCTTCAACTAGCACCCGCCAACCAGGTAGGAGGTGAACCTAGGGGTCGGTCCTGAGTCTGATTCCACAGAGGAATGAACAGGCCCAGAGAGCATGGCAGTTTCCCCTAACCCAGGCTTTACTCCACCCTCATTTTTGTTTCTCTGCTTAGTAGCAGCTTGTCAGTGGTTTCAACCAAAGTCCGGGGCTATGGGCCCAACTGGACCAGCCCGGATGCTGGCCTCTCTCCTGGGTTCCTTCCTCAGCCACCCCTACCAGGTGAGAAACTTGTCAGCAGGGCACTGACTTTGTGTCCTGAGGGTACTGCCACAGACCTCTCCTGGGAACTGCTTCCCTCTGTCAGCCAGACCGGGCTGGCTGGGGCTCAGAATTGTGGGATCTCCACCCGAAGACCCACCCCTCACTCACCCCGTGGGTAGAGTCCAGACTTCAAGGCCTCAGGCCACCCTGATATCCTCCGCACCCGCCTTTGCACAAATCTCACATGCTGACCACTCACTCGGGAGTCCTGCTCCAAACCACAACTTTTCAGGGGCCGCTACATTCAGAGCAGAATCTCTGGCTGCTCAGTGTGGCCTGGTGCTTTGTGATTATGTGTCAAATGAATGAGGGAATTCATTAATGAATAATAATGAATCATGGGTATTCAGTGAATGCCATTAGAATCCAAACTCACCGAATGGCAAGCCTTTCTTACAAGCCATCTTCGATGCAGCCTCACTCCCCCAGTTACCCTCACTGTCCCAGCCATGCCTGCCCTCCCCCAGGGCCTTCCAGAATCCTGGAGACCTGGCCATCCCTGCCATGAGTACCATGATGAATAGTGCAGGACGTATCCAGGGAGCCAGGGCCTGGCCAGATGGGAACACACGACAAAGGCCAACTGGAAGGCCCAGCCCTGGGCTGGTCGTTTTTTTCTCCTCTAATTTCCTAGCCCCTCCAGGCACCTTTGCTCCACAGTGACAGAGCCAGGACAGGGAAGAGACCCAGGAAGCCAGAGCTATCTGCACTACAGCAGGGGCAGAGGAGAAGCTGGGCCTGAGTTTAAGGAAAAGCAAGGCTGACCCACTGGTCATACTCACTCTGTCCAGCCAGGACCTCTGGAATCTGACTGGGAGGAGAGAGTGCTAGGGTGCTGGGGACGAGCCTGAGTCTTGAACCCAGAGGGGAGAAACAAGCCAGAATTGTAACATCAGAAGGCATTCTGGAGGTCCTCCATTCCAGCCTCCTAGCACAGGGGTCAGTAAACTTTTCCTGTAAAGTGTCAGATAGGAGATATTTTGGACTCTTGTGGCCACATACAGTCTCTGTCCTAATATTCACCTTTGTTTTCTATTTTTACAACTCCTTTAAAATTTAAAAATTGTTCCTTGCTCTTGGGCCTTACAAAAAGAAACCGAGGGCCAGATTTGCCAACCCCTGTGTGACCAAGCCCGTGCTAGACCGCCTCTCTGATACCTCTGATAAGTGGTCCCCAGTGTCTGTGTGACAGGTACCTGCCTCCTCACCGTAAACTGGAATTTAATCATCTGCAGTTGTGTGGGGTTCTTCAGCCTGAAAAGGCTGATGTAAGTTTCCATGGATACATTTTCTGAAATCAGAGTCCTGAGAAAAATGCACTGGCAGCCACCACCGTTGCTGAGCCCTCATTCCTGAGTGCCCTCCGCTGTAGCTGTTTTCCCAGTGCCCCTGGGACGATGGCACCTGAGGTCCTGTGTGTGCCGATTGGTCTACTCCAACAGCCCACAGCTCCCAGCTGAGTTCAGGAGAAGGCTAGCAGTCTTCCTATGAATAGAAGAGTGTGCCTCGTTGCCGAGGATGCGGAATTTGCAAGAGGGCTTAAAACCAAGCCTCCCGTATACCCTGATAAATAACAGCTAAGCCTCACAGCCAGAGGGAATCTAAACAAAACCCCTCTCCCAGCTGTCACTTGGATTTGAGGAGAAGTAATTCAGAGGAAAAAGAAGATAAAATAGGTATTGAACTTTACAGGTCTTTATTCACCTAGGTATTCTTGATAATGGGTGTCCACTCTATGTTCCTTTTAAGTCTCAACAGTTCCTTCAGGATGATCCCACAAGCCTTCTCTCACCATCTTCTTCCACCCATTCCCCCTTGCTCTTTCTCCAGCTCTCCTTCCCACCTGGGCTCTGCTCCCTGGGGCAAGCAGGAACTTGCTTTTATAAGCAGCCCCCTCTTCCCTTGGTCTGCTCCCCAGCTCTTTGCCCACCCTCTTCCATGTGCAGGGGAGAACCTGCATTCAGAGATGGGGAAGTATTCCAGTCTTGAAACTCAGTTCCAGTTTTCATGGCTCATTTTCCCCGTGGCCTCTCAGGGTCAGTCATGACCTCCAGGATGGTTCCCAGATTGTATATGGGAGTTTACTTGCTAGTTTTCTAACAAACACCACCAATAGGTGTCCCACCTTAGGCAGGTCAGACCTGGGTTTCAACTCCCTCCCTCTCCAGACAAAAGGCTCTCAGAACCACTAGCATGACAGGGAATTCCCTGGCGGTCCAGTGGTTAAGACTCCGAGCTTCTACTACAGGGGGCACGGGTTTGATCCCTGGCCAGGGAACTAAGATCCCGAGCACTATGGCCAGGAAGAAAAAAAAAAGCCTAGGATAACAGATGGCATATTATTTTTCCCCTCAGCATTCAAATCACTTGACCCTACTCAAAGTGGGACAGAATAGGAGATAAGGGAGAGTTTCTTCTAAGGCTTATCTACTACAGGAAAGGAATATAGTGGCAGGTGATGAGGATAAAAAGATAACTCCAGGGCTTCCCTGGTGGCGCAGTGGTTGAGAGTCTGCCTGCCGATGCAGGGGGCGTGGGTTCGTGCCCCGGTCCGGGAGGATCCCACATGCCGCAGAGCGGCTGGGCCCGTGAGCCACGGCCGCTGAGCCTGTGCGTCCGGAGCCTGTGCTCCGCAACGGGAGAGGCCACAACAGTGAGAGGCCCCCGTACCGCAAATAAAAAAAAAAAAAAAAAGATAACTCCAGTGGGCACTGTTCAAACCATTTTACAATTAATCCAACTTCACAACAACCCATGACGTGTGTGCTACTATCATCTTTATGTTGCAGATAGGGAAACTGAAGCACAGGGATGTTAAGAAACTAATCCAAGGTCATACAGAGAGTGACAGAGTTGGGATGTGAACACAGCCTGGTGCCAGCCTCAGGGAAGAGTCTCCTTCAGGAGATTATGCCTGGGCAGAGACTTGAAGGTTAATTAGGGATTATATCCAAGTGAAGCAGTGAGGTGAGAGCCTTCTAGGTGAGTGAACAACATGCCCAAAGACATAGAGGCAACAGCTTGGCTTGAGTGTCAGAATTTCATCTCAGGTGAATGGTACTGGTGGCTGAAAGATGGACTTAAAATGAGGCCAAGTGACCCTTCAGGAAACTTCTTGTCCATTTGGAAGCTATGGGGTCAGATGTAGGCTGGAAGGAACAGAGATAGAGAAGACCTAGATCTGAGGAGATAAAAACCAGCAGGACTTGATGGTAGCAATTTGTTGGGTTCCATTTATTTACTCAGCAGATATGTAGGGAGTACCTGCTATATGTTCAGCACTATGACAGAGGAGCTATGTGTACAATGTTGAATAGCACGTTTACCATTCTTGCTCTGTGGGACTTAAGAGTCCAAGCTTGGGCCCAGAGAGGGAAAGGAAGGGATCCAGGGCTCGTTGAAGTTTCCATTAGGGCAGGTGGAGTTCCTCAAACCAAAGTGACCAATTATTGAGGGGTGCAATCACTCCAACGGGTGTTGAACAGCATCTTATTGAAGCAAAACAGAACATATCAGAGTGACTTGAACGCCCTAAGGAAAAGAACAATTTCCCCCAATTTTGTTTCTGTCATATATGTGCAAGTCTATATTGGATCAGTACGTGCAATGTAATTCTTACTGAGGGTCAAGTTAAAAAAAGAAAAAAATAAACCTTGTGAACGTTGGGTGAAGGATGACCGCTCGCCTATAACTCTATACTCCTTGAAGGAACAATCATGCCTTACTCATTTTTTTGTTCCTATAACGTGGATAGATGAAAATGGATGGATAAATGGATTGATGGGTTATGCATGCCTATGATGGATGGATGGAGAGATAGAGGGATGGATGAAAAATGAATGGTTATTTGGGTGGATGGATGCATGCATGCATGCATGGTGAGTGGATGGTGAATGGAAGGATTATAAATGGAGGTAAATAGATCCACAGGCGAAGCTGGTGTCTGCTGAGGGCAGGCAGCAAGAAAGGGGTGAGTTGGTCTGAGGAAAGTTGGAAGCACCCAAGTCTTCACGCGAGATTCTTTGATCGTGATCACCGCCACCCAACTGCGCAGTGAGCTCGATCCCGCCAGGTTGCTACAGACCACGCCCTCGAGCGCTGCAGCAGTGCAGACAGAATCCTCCCTACCACAAAGGCCTCTGGTTAGAGGGGCCGGAAGTGCACGAGAGTACCAGAGGTCAGCCACCGCAGTCCCCACCCTTTTGGGTCCATCTGGGGACGGGCTTTCCTGAGCGGCTGTTGGACCCTCTGCGTCTGGCTGATTAGAGCGCTCAGTGGCTTAAACTGATTCTCTCGCCGCCTCCACCCATTCTGACTAGGCCCTCTTTCCTGTCTGGGGCCGCTGGACGGGCTGCAGGGGTTTCCGGGGGTCGCGTCTCCGGCTTCCGGGGGAAACCATAGAGAGGTGGCCCTCCGTCCGCCCAGTGCGCCCCCTCCCGAGTGTGGATTAACGTGCTTACGTCATTTTCGGTCACCTCTGGCTGGGTGAGGAGCGCCGGCTTCTGAGGCGGAAGCTGCCAGGTCAGGCAAACCGGAAGGGAGGCGAGAAACGTGAAGGGATCCGAGTTTGCACGCTGAGTCTCAAAGGTAGGTGGGGGCCGCATCCTGGTTGCGCCCCCACTGCCTTCCGAGGTCAGCTGTGAGTTCGGGCCTGCGGCTTTCGCGCTTAAAGCTGGAGAGAGTCAGAGAGGGGCGCAAGGCTTCTCTGAGAGCCCGAGTAGGCAGAGCAGGGTTGCGGACAGCTTTGGATCACCAGCGTCGCTTGGAGGTAGGCCTGCCCGTGTGTCCCCCGCTTCTCAGCTGTGAGCGGACGCATCCATACCAACCGGCAGCGCGTTAAGATGGCTGGCTATGCCGCTGCTCCCAACGCCTCGCAGACCCTTCAGGAGGAAGCGGTATGTGCCGCCTGCCTGGATTACTCCAAGGATCCCGTATCCATCGGCTGCGGGCATAACTTCTGCCGTGGGAGTGTGACGCAGCTGTGGGGCAAGGAAGATGATGAGGAAGTCAGGGACGAAGAGGAAGGTGAATGGGAGGAGGACGGCGAGGCGGTGGGGGCCATCGGTGGATGGGGCAACTCCATTCGAGAGGTTTTATACCAGGGGAATGCTGACGAGGAGTTGTGCCAGGACCAAGAGGATGATGAACTCTGGGACGGTGACGGTGGTGTAAGGGATTGGGACAACGTGGATTATGTGTGGGACCAGGAGGAAGAAGAGGAGGATACGGACTATTACCTGGGAGGCGTGAGACATGACCTGAGAACTGACGTCTACCCAGAAGAGGAGATATTGGAAGAATACGATGAGGACGACCAAGAGCTGTATCCTGACACTCACCTGCCTCCTCCCCCAGCCCCTCCACCGCAGTTCATCTGCCCCCAATGCCAAAAGAGCTTTACGCGTCGCAGCTTTCGTCCCAACTTGCAGCTAGCCAACATGGTCCAGATAATTCGCCAGATGTGCCCCACTCCTAATCGAGGGAGCCAGGGGAATGATCAGGACATCTGCTCCAAACACCAAGAAGCTCTGAAACTATTCTGTGAGGTGGACAAAGAGGCCGTCTGTGTGGTGTGTCGAGAATCCAGGAGACAAAAACAGCACAGCGTGGTGCCAATGGAGGAAGTGGTTCATGAGTACAAGGTGAGCGGCGTGAGGGAATGTGGGGATTTGAAGGGAGTGGAGGAGAAACCAGGGGAGCTGGGGACTTGGCAGTTGAGCCTCTTCTTTTGTGACAGATGGGGCACAGGGTGGAGAGAGATGGGTATATGTGGACGAAGGAGACATTGGCTGAGGCTGACTGGCTTCCCCAGAGGAAACTGACAAAGACAGTAACTGGGAGCTGACCATTGTTGTTACTCCCTTTCAATCTACCGAAGTATATAAGGGGGTAAGAGTGACAGGACCCCCCCACCCCCAGTACTTAATTTCCCTCTGATGTGAGTCCTGAGTCTATACCTGACCAAGACTCGGGGATCCTTAATATATAGGAATGGAAAGCCACAGTACTTGTAGATAACAGACATTCAGGACGTCAGCACAAGCAGTGTCAAAACAGAGGACTAATACCGGTTAGACCAAAAATCCAGGTGTGATTCCTGGACTAATAGAGCAACTGGACACACCCACCCTCCCAAAGTCTGGGGTCACTTTCCCACCTTCAGTAGGGCCCATTTTCCCTGTAGAGAAAGGCAGAGAGCATAAACATCTTTGATGGTTCAGAATAAACCTCTTGGCCTGATCACTTTCCTTACCTGGTATTTTATCAGAGTGGAAGAAATGAAGGATTTAGGACCAGATGACCTGGCTCTGCAATTGACTGTCTAATCTTGGGCAAGTCTCAACCTCTTAGCTTTACTTTTCCCTTAGGCTTGTTAAGATTAAAAGAGATCATATATGTGAAAGTATTTTATAAACCATGAAGCGCTGAACAAATGTTTCTTTAGTTTGACTTTCCTCTAGTTTCCTTTCATTTCTTTGGGTTCTGATTTGGTTAACACCTTGCTTTCTAGGCCTGATCTGAGTATTAGAAAATTGTCTCAATGACAGCATGAATACTGTCAAAAAGCCTAGATGGATGTGACTGCTAGCAGTACCCAAGGAGGGAGAGGTTGCCTTCAAGTCCATAAGTCTTATAATCAATAGCAACTGCTCATGTCTTAGTAGTGCTTTAGTTTATAAAATGTATTTCCTCATGTTCTTCTACAGCAGTGACTTTCAAACCATAGATTTTGACCAATTAGTGGGTCTTAAAATAAATGGATTATGCCCAGCATTATTTTTAAATGAAACAGAAGAGAAAATATCAGAGTGCATGGGAGCACAGTAAGTATTGTTTTATGAAACTTTTAAATTATATGTACACAGGTGTATACTTGGTTTCAAAACACAAACATAACACTGCCCTACAGGCATTACATATTAGATAATATCATCACCCCCCATTTCACAGTAACTATTGGCAAGTGCACAGTTAAGACTCAAATCTTCACTACAAACCACTGCTAGTTCCATCATCATATTAATATGATTTAAGGATAAACCCTACTACCATGCTTTCCCCCCAGGGTAATAATTAAGTTTGCTTATAGAAGAAACTATGTCCTATATTTCTGGGTTTTGGTACATTGAAGCTGAGGAGAGGAGGTAACCTTTCATTCCTCTGCTAGGATTCTCTAGAAAGGATTTTGAAACCGAAATTTTAATTGAAAACCAATTTAGACAAGAGAAAAGAGGTGGTCTTTTCATCTGGGGAGACCAGCTAACACTCATTTGAAACCTCAGAAGTTATTTATAAAGCACCTTAGTAAGTATAAACAGCAAAACCAAGTTAAACAAATAGGAGATAATCCCTTTCAAATTATGTAATATTTTTTTAAAAAATAAAACTTATTTTCAAACATATACCAGAACTTAGGTTGATGGTGTTACCAAACATAGGAGTTACACTGAAGACGTAAAAATTATGTAGGCTATGTGTAAACTGATATTAACTGACATAGTCTTTCATTCTTTATACAGTTTATAGTTTTGTCACTTCCTTTCATTGGTAAACATGCACCTTACAGTAGCATGATTTAGAATCATAGTATACAAAACTCTCACAATACTCTCACAATAGTTAACATTATATGGAACTTTTTTTTTTTTTTTTTGCGGTATGCGGGCCTTTACTGCTGTGGCCTCTCCCGTTGCGGAGCACAGGCTCCGGACGCGCAGGCTCAGTGGCCATGGCTCATGGGCCCAGCCGCTCCGCGGCATGTGGGATCTTCCCGGACCGGGACACGAACCCGCATCCCCTGCATCGGCAGGCGGACTCTCAACCACTGTGCCACCAGGGAAGCCCAGAACTATTTTTATATAATGGTTTATTTAGTATGCTATACATTAGCCACCACATAGTTCTGGTTACGTTAAATTCTCTGTTGTTGGCTACTAATTCAACAAGATTTTAATCTTACTTTGGAGGTGATCAAGCTTTTTTAGCTTTAGGGGCTATGAGTCGGGAGTTGTTACTCAGAGACTCAAGGAATAGGTCAGTGATTTTCAGGAATAGAAAAGAAAGGCATTCTCGCCCCCTCCCTTCACACATAGCAGCATTGCAGGGTATGGGGAGAGTTATCATTTATAAAATCATATTTAGTATTATAATGTTAAAAAGAAAAAAAGATTTAATTTTTCATAATATAAGAAATAAATTGGAAAGAACTCCTTGGCTGGTGGGAATACAAAGATGGAGCAAGAATCATTCAGAGTAAGGCCTATTGTCAGTGGGGTGTATAACTAGTTGGATACCCAGAGATGTTTGTTGTGGATATGGTGCCATTTATACTGCTATTCCTTAAAGTTTAATTTTGTATAAGAAGAGGCTTTTTAGCTCTGAAAAGTTTACTTATTTACATCTTCCATTTTGTCCATCCCATGAGTTAGAGTTCGTCTTGACTCTTCAAGCTAGAATCAGAGGATTATGAAAATAAGATCATTTAGATTGACCAAGGGCACCATTAAATGGTGTCAGGTTTTAGGCGGCAGACAGGTGTATAAAAAGAAAATGAACAAAGATTTCACTTGTTGAGGCTCAGGCATAACTGGATGCTTGTAATTGCCCTGCCACCCAGCTGCCGCTGATAAAGTCATTCATCACTCTGCAAGAGGGACCAGATGCTTCCATCATCAGTACTCCTTGTTTTTCTGTTTTCTCCTTTGAGGTAGCTAAAGATGGCAGCCAAAAATTTTTTGAGGCTTTTATCAAGTATGGATTCATGTATTATGCAGAAGATAGGGTCAACTTCTTCGGCTGAGTTATCTGAAAGTGTTGGGCAGTGAAACATGCCAAACACTGTTAAAGTTATGCCACTAAAAACAGTATTCTGCAGAGCACAATTCTCTGCAGTTTTAAGATTGGACAGTATTGGAATATTAACAGGAATCTTCAAAGGCAATGAAAGCTTACTATTAAATAGCCCTTTTAACTGCAAAGGAGAAAAAAATGGAGAAACTTGTGAAACCTTGCATTCCGAATGCTGCCACAACTTTGAGAGGAAATTGAGGAATTCCAGAATTTCTTCATCGACTTCTGCGTCTGAACTCTGAATTCACTGACTGAGCATATCAAACGTCAGGTTTTAAAAAAAAACAGCTCATCCTTCTTTGCTATTAGTTGAGATTAATCTACTGATGAAGAAAATTGTGCTTTGTTTATGTTCAGAATAAGGCTTTAAAAACTGTGGATGTGGGCTTCCCTGGTGGCGCAGTGTCTTGAGAGTCCGCCTGCTGATGCAGGGGACATGGGTTCGTGCCCTGGTCCGGGAAGATCCCACATGCCATGGAGCGGCTGGGCCCGTGAGCCATGGCTGCTGAGCCTGCGCGTCCGGAGCCTGTGCTCCGCAACAGGAGAGGCCACAACAGTGAGAGGCCCGTATACCGCAAAAA
>NW_020175432.1:138167-160934 GCF_003031525.2 Neophocaena asiaeorientalis asiaeorientalis
AAACCAAAAAAAAAAAAAAAAAAAAAAAAAAACAAAAAACTGTGGATGTGCTATTTTCACTAAGCGAGCACTAAAGACAATATTTTTGAAGTTGTATGAAATGAACTTAGTTGGAAGAAAAAAATGATAGGAGTATATGTTGGTAGTGCTACAGCAATGACATGTTTTAGATATGGGTCTTTGTCAAAAATTCAAGAAAACTGGCATTCAAGATGTACTGCAGGGCTTCCCTGGTGGCGCAGTGGCTAAGAATCCGCCTGCCAATGCAGGGAACACGGGTTCGAACCCTGGTCCAGGGAGATCCCACATGCTGCGGAGCAACTAAGCCTGTGCGCCACAACTACTGAGCCTGCGCTCTAGAGCCCGTGAGCCACAACTACTGAGCCCGCATGCCACAACTACTGAAGCCCTGCGCCTAGAGCCTGTGCTCTGCAACAAGAGAAGCCACCACAGTGAGAAACCTGCACACCACAATGAAGAAGAGTAGCCCCCGCTCACCGCAACTAGAGAAGGCCCATGCACAGCAACAAAGACCCAACACAGCCATAAATAAATAAATAAATAAATTTATTTTGAAAGAAAGAAAGAAAGATGTACTGCAGCAGTCACCATCAAGCATCGACTTCCATCAGTCTGCCCATAATCTACTGGAAATCTTAAGCCTTGCTGTCAGCATAACTGTTGTGAAAAATAGTACATTTGATCCCAGTTTGCCTTGGTTTTCGAAGATCTGAATGCTGTTGAGAGTGTTTTCTGTCATATACTGAGGTTCCTTGGTTGTCAAAGAACTTAGTTCAGCTGAATTTATGGACAGAACTGATTTTGGGACACCTGTGATAAAGAATCTGTACTTTAAAACTTCAAAAATTGGGCTTCCCTGGTGGTGCATTGGCTGGGAGTCCGCCTGCCGATGCAGGGGACACGGGCTCGTGCCCCGGTCCGGGAAGATCCCACATGCCGTGGAGCAGCTGGGCCCGTGAGCCATGGCCGCTGAGCCTGCGCGTCCGGAGCCTATGCTCCGCAATGGGAGAGGCCACAACAGTGAGAGGCCCGCGTACCGCAAACAAACAAACAAAAAAAAAACTTCAAGCATAATTTAACACGTTGAGGCTTAAAATACATTGACCCTGAAATGTCAGGGGGCAAACACCAACATCACTGCTCATTACGAAATACTTTAAGTACTTGCCAAAAATCTAGCTACAGATAGCAAACTCATGCTAAAAATGTCTTAATTTTCTTGGTCAATCTTTAGAGAATGGGATACATGAATGTTATTTCCAGGAAAGGAAGAAAGAGAGAAGGAAGGAAGGAAAGAAAAGGAAGGAAGGAAAAGGAAGGACGGAAGGGAATCTAAAACTATTTTGGGTGATGTGTTCTTGACCTTGTTCTTGAAACCTACCTGCGGTAGCTTTTGGGAAGAATGTTTCACACTGATGTTCAGTCCTCACTGGAAAAACTTCAGGACGAGTTTGTGGAACTCAAAGTCTGATTGTTTTGACTAGAAACTTTCAGACTTTAATCCATTCGTTATTCCATTTTCTCCTTATATCTTAAAAGCTTTTTTTTTTTTTTTTTTGGTATAACTAACTGTGGGAGAAAACACTGCAAGAGTTGTCAAAGCAGCTTGTGTTTTGTTGCATCTTCTACACCATCCAGGAAAGAAAAGTTAAGGCTTAATAGTGACATGGTTATTACATCATCTGAATAAATTTTTGCCTTCCAAAATTTACTATTGCTTTGATTAATTTTTTTTTTTTTTTGCTTTAATTTTAATCATGAAACTTAATTTTGAAATTTTAAATAACACTGAGGGAGAGAGAATGTGAGATGTGAAGGTATATGGAAAGTAAAGGTGTGGGTTACAAAAACATTGAGAAAAACTGATATATATCTACATGCACCAGACGCTTATCTGCTTATTCAATGTCTTCCCTACTGGGTTCAGCTGTTGACTGCTGTATCACAAGACAGACTGTTTAAGCTTGCTCCTCTCTACTCCTGTGGCTGTACCCTGCACCTCATCTTCACACAGACTTGCTACACATCTGAAATCCTGAACTCCAATTGCACCATGACCTTAGCTCTTAGCATTCCAGTGCAGTTAAACACACTCCAGTTATACCTGCCCTTCATCTTTATGGAGGTCACTGTTGCACTGACTCCTAGTTTTTTTCTTTCCCAATTTATCAGACACTTGTTAGCCTCACTTACTATCCTTCTGACCCTGGACCGCACGATTAGTCTTGGCACGAAGAACTGATCCATGTTGTGGTCTAGACCAGGGTTTCTCAACCTCAGCACTCTTGACATTTTGAGTGAGATAGTTCTTTGCTTTGGGGCGTGGGGTATGTCCTGTGCATTCAAGGATGCTTAGTAGCATCCGTGGACTCTACCCACTAGATGTATGGAGCACTCCTCCACCATTGTGACAACGACAAATGTCCCCAGACCTTGCCAGATGTCTTGGGGAGGGGTGGTGCAAAAGCATCCCTGGTTGAGAACCACTTGTCTAGTCTCAGGGAAGTGGTCAGATCTACGGACGTGCCATTACTAGCCTCACTTAGGCCCTATAGCCAGTGCCTAGCACAGGTGTTCAAAAGTGTTCAGTGGAAGAACAGCCTCACCTATCTGGAATTTTATTAAACGTAGCCTTAGCATCAGTGGATTAATTGATATGACCCCCACTTCTCCCAGCTCTTGGCATACAGGTGGCAGGGTCAACAGGCCTTTTGTAAACATTAGAGCTGTCTGTATCACTGCCATCAAGGGCTAAAACAGATAAAGCAGTATATGAAATTGAGATCTAGAAACAATTAGCAAGAAAAGGCAATCAAAAAAAAAAAAAAAAGAAAAGGCAATCACTTCAGCTATTCCTTAGTTTCAGCAGGGCCATAGGGCAATTGTTTATTTTGTTTTTTTAAGTATTATTCAGAACTTATACATAAGACCAGAGCCTCTCTGTTCCTGTCAGAGTGGGAGAAGCCCTGGGCTGATACATATTATATAACATCAGCCCTTAAAGCGCTTCCTTAAAATCTGAGGCTCCTCCTTAGATTGGCCATCAACCTCTGGTCCCTATGCCATCCCTTCTGAAACATTTATAGGACCAAGAGATTCTATGCTGTTTCCCACCCCTAATCCCTGACCACCTTTGAAAGCTATCCTATAACAGTGAAGTTAGCACAAATATTTATTGACTGATAAAACAGGATTACAAAAAGGGGGAGACAGGGACACTAGCCCTCTATACCAGCTCTAAAAGGACTTTCTGCAATGATGGAAGTGTTCTAAATCTGTGCTATGCAATGTAGTAGAGGTACCACAGGCTACATATGACTTGAGCTCTTTAAACGTGGCAAGTGCAACTCAGGAACCGAATTTTTCATTGTATTTAATTTTAATTTAAATAGTCATATATGGGTAGTGGCTGTCAAATCATGTTGAACTGTACAGTTCTATACAAAAAAGGCAGGTTGAACTCTGGTCCTTCCTAGGACCTTCAGGAGTAGTCAAGTCCAAAGGGAAGAAGAAAAAGGAGAAGTAAGACAACTTTCTTTTCTCAGTCAGGAGAGAGACGGCTGTAAGGTGATATTTTTAGGTATAAAAGGAGAAAAGGCAGCTCTTTTTTTAAAAATCTGACCAAAATGGCCTTGAGCCAGTTACAGTTGTGATCCGTGTGGATCACATGTAAGAGATGTGACAGGGGAGAACTCTAGTGAAAAGCAGCTAAAAAAAACCCCATTACCCTCTTCCCAAAAAGAGCTGGGGCTAGAACCTCAAAACAGGAGGAGTATAAGTATAAATAAGGTTTTATTTCATGCCTGACTTTTTGAAAATGGGATGAGGGGCAGAACCTAGTATTTAAGCAGGTAAATAGGTTCTTCCCTTTCTCCTTTCACACTAGATCCTGACAGAAGGTGGTGAGGAGGTCTTGGAGTCCTGGAAGGGAAAGCAGTGTGCACTGGCAGTGTTAATGAGAGAAGATGAAGTGAGAGGTTCTAAGAATAACAGGGCTGAAGAGGAGGCTGTGAGAGCTAAAGGTAATGATAAATTTAACTTTTAATGATAGTGTTTGCCCACAAACCAGAGTCCTCAGAGGTACAGTGTGAGAATCTGGGGCTTGGCGAAACAGCTCATCTGTGCATGTGGGAAGTATAGGAGGAGATGCCACAAGGCTCCTGTTACTAGGAGACCTGCTACTCTTCTCCCCAACTATCCCCCTTCCAAAAAGGGGGGAAAATGGATACCTCAGGGATTTGAATTAGATATAGCCTTAAAGAACAGGGAGGTTCACTCCTCCACAAATATCTCACTAACTGAGGTTCATGCTTAGGCCTTCCTTGCCTTTTCTCCCATCCTAAAGGATTCAGATCCAGAGTTGGTCAGAGGCTTCTGGTCGAAAATTCCACTTGGCATCTAGCAGGGCCCCTGCAAAGATAAATGGGGATCCAGGTGGCCTGCAAAAGGATCCCTGGAGGTCACACCCCCTTTTTTGTCTACCATTTCCTAAGCACATAAAATCCCTTCTCTCCCTCTGTAGCAAAGGATGGAATTTCTCAGCAGGCGCTGGCTGTTTAACCCAGGTGTGAGCAGGGAAGGGTTATGAGAGCTGAGGGCTGTCTCCTCAGCTGTCATATCTTGTAGTGAGCTAGCTAGCTTCAACGTTCCATTTCAACATAATCTCCTGACCCTGGTTCATATGAAATCCTCTTCCTGGTAAAAAGCCGAGAACAGGCACCTTGGGCCACCTTTTGTCTCTCCCTACCACCTAATGCTGCTTTAAATCCTTTAACAAGGCAAGAAGCTTGCCTTCTGCTGGCATTTCTTATAGTCCTGCCTGGAATACACCTGACCAGATCATGCCCACTTTCATAGCCTCTGACTCTGCACATCTGCTAAAGCACCCAGGCCCTGGGGAATCCCACAGTCCCTCTCGCAGGGAAGACCCAATAGAATGCCTTAGCAGCTTTCTAGGCGACTGTTAGACCTCAGATTACTGGCTAAGATGGACAAGGAATCTTTTTCAAGAGACATTTAAAAATGGCATGTGATTTCTTTCTAAGATCTGTTCCCAGCATTGATTTAATGCCACATCCCCACCTCTCACTAGGAAGAATGGAACAGAACCTATAATTACAGTCTCACATTTCCTTGTCTCCAGCCTTTTTGAACTTAATTCTTTAGGCCTCAATCATTAAATAGCTTCTGTATTCAGAACCCGAGTCTAGACCCTGGAGTAAAGGAAGCAGGGTAGAGATGGATTGGAAGAGATGGTCAACCCCTCATTCATAAGGCCTTTGGTTAAGTCCTCTGTCCTTTCCTTTGTAAGACTCTCACGATCCTCTAGGAGACCCTCCTGTCCAGCTTCTGAACTCTACTTGTTTCTAGTCTTACTCCTCCAACCTAGCCTTCACTCTGACTACAGATGCCTTTCAGTAAAATCAAGGCTAGGCAGGAGAGGGATGAGATAATCCTAAAGAGACTGTCGTGGGCTTCAGGACAAAAGCACTAGGGTTCCCTGCCCACCTTGGATTTCACTCTACTTTCCTTCTTGAAACCATCACTCCCAAACCTGTGCATGCAAACCACTTGCACACCTCGTCCCCCAAGCTGATCCCTCTGCCTGGAGCGCCCCTCCCTTTAACTACTTGCCCCCAACTACTCAGCCTGTGAGGCTGGCCACCATGATTAGAATCTTCCTCATACCAAAGCCTCTACCAGGTGCTGGGAATGCAACATGTGAGCAGAAACAGCCTAGTCCGTGTCCTTAGGGCACTCAGAGGAGTCGGTGGCAGAATTTAAATGAGACCCAACAAACACTGCACCACCACTATGACAGCATGAAATAAAGGAGCCTCACCTACATCTGAGGGTCACAGAGCGCTTCTCAGATGTGGCAACTGGAGCTGAGACCTGAAGGAAGCTTAGATTTAACTAAGAAAAGGGGGGTTAGACACGGTGGGCCTTCCAGGCAGAAGAACAGTGTGTGTTCTGTGTGGGAGAGAACGGATGAGTTGGAGGAGCAAGGGAGGGCCAATGTAGTCACAGCAACAGAGCATGGGGCATGCCAGAGCCAACCACACTGAATCCGCAGAAGGACAGTAAAATGATGAAGGGAAACCGCCTGCCCAGGGCTGGCAGTCAGCAGGCCCTCTGGTCCTGGCCACACACCTTTTCCTCCGTCCCTTACCCAGCACCTACAGAAGCCCTCACCTCAGCATTCAAGGGAAGACCTCTCTCACCTCTTGAATGCTGGCAGGAGGGGATGGAGGCCTCTGCTCCTGGAGATCACGGACCTCTGGCAAGAAGCCTAAGGGGCTCTTTCCAGCTGTGTGGGTCCTGGGGGCTCCCTTCAGAAAAGGAATAGTGAGACAGACTTCCTTAGAAGAGCCTCTCCAGTTTCTTCCGTGGGATCCGTACCTTGCGTGGAATGGAGGTGGTGCCTGTCGGGACGGGAAAGATGGGGCAGCCCAGGGGCTCAGATGATAAGTGGGTGAGACAACAAACACTAAACTCGGGGCCAGGACCAGTTTTGCCTATAGGGCGTGGGCGGCCTGGAGAAGTGAGAAAATGGCTTGGAGGAAAGCTGAATTTTCCCCAAAGGGCAGATGAGAGCAGGCTTCCACCTCCCTGAGGTTGGAGAAAAGATGCCCTGGGTGAGAAGGAAGAGGCCTGGAGGCCCGGCCCAACCTGGCTAGAGTAGTTAGTAGACTTCGTTGTGAAAGGCACAGCTGATTCTCAAACTATCCAGCAGCGGAGGGACATCACTCTATGTCCCTTTTTCCCAAAGGCCAGGCTCCCTTTGCTAACTGAGAGTGAACCTACAGATTCCTACTTGAGAGGAGTGAGGAGACCAGGTGGACCCTAACCGGGCCAGGCGAGGACCTGGATGCCCAGCAGGAAGCCACGGACACCCTTGAGGGAAGTGGGCGTGGATGGGGCTCAACTGCAGCTGGGGCTGAGCAGGAAAGGCTGCTCCACCACCACCACCCCCGCCCCCGCCGGAGCTACTGCCAGAGGTCCCCAGCGTCCGCAGGGTTGGGGCAAGGCCTCCTTCGGCTAAAGATTGTCTTTCAGTGGCATTATGGCCTGCTGGCCTACCCTCCAAGAAAGGATAGGCCAGGTGGTGGTTGGAGGAAAACTCTAAAGTGGAAAGCCTGAATCCTGCAGGGTCTCTGGTCAACAGGAAATTCCACTACATCCCATTTCTCTCTCTCCTCCACTGGCATCACTGGCTTAGTCCTGGTGGGCTCCAGGGCAAAACCTGAATTCCCTCCTTGGCCCCATAGGAGGCGGCACTGCGAGAACGTCTCAAGAGTAGAGACAAGTGTGGGGAGGAAAGGCACCTTCAAGGGTCTCGGCCCAGAGGCAGGGCAAAGAGGACTTGGGAGGGGCTGGGCAGAGGTGGGCTGGGGAACCCGGGAGGGCAGGGCTTATCTGGGAGGCTTCTGGAAAAGAGCCTATGTTACAGAAAGGTCCCATCTTTGAGCCGGTGTGAAGGACCTGGCTGGCTTCTTTTGAACCTAGTCTCCTGGTGGCCTACCTCAGGGACACGGATTCCACAGGGGTACCCCGGGCAAAGTTCAAGAAACAGAGAGCCGAATGAGGTTTCTCGAGGGGAAAAAATGTAATAATGTGATTGAGTGATGGCGTCTTTGGAGAGTGGAGGTAGGAGGTGGAGGAGCCAGTGTTCTCGAGGGCAGAGGAGATGCTGGGCAACACATCCCACATTCCACACTGAGATGACAAAGAATCGCTAACCTCTCCACTGTGCTGAGCGCCCACTGGGGCGCAGGCACGGCGGGAGTCATGGGCAGCGAGCTGGATACTGGGGTGAGTAAACGCAAGGGTCCACCACGACCACAGGAGAAACAAAACGCGTGGGTGGGGGTAGAGTTCAGTGTTGGAAAAGCGACAGGATAGCCAGGTGGGGGCGCCATGGAGGCAGGTGATGTACAAGCCTGGAAGCCTTAAAGGACAGTCGTTAGGCTATGGAGGAGCCCAGCGTGGCTGCGGAGGAAAGCAGGGGTCTGCAAGGGACCAGGAGAGTAGCTGCTCTCAAGGGACGGATTCTGGCCTTCTTCGCACACTGGAGTGGCCATAACCCACAGCAGCTTTGCCATTGCCCCTTGCCTTTTTTCCCCAAAGGCACGCGTTCTAGCACGGCTTTCCAAGGTCCTTCCCCCAGACTGCGAGGCCCTCAGTCAACTGCCCCCCACCTCCATCTCATTGTTTTGGTCCCCACGGCCTCCAACGCTCCAGCTCTGTACTTTTGCACTGACTCTTCCGTCCGATTGGAACATTATCCCCCCATAAATTCTCAGGGCTTTCTCCCACATCTTCCTGTCTTTGTTATAATCTCCCCCTCGAGCTCTCTCCTCTTCATCCCATCGTATGTAAACTCAAAAAGCAACAAAGAAACAGGTATGTTTTATCTTGTTCACAGCTGTATTCCCAAGACCTAAAATAGGGTCTGGTACCCAAGAGGCGCTCACTAAGTTGCGTGCATTTACTCTGCCAGGCATTTTTCTGGGCGTTTTACCTATCTTAACCCACTTACTCTCCACACCATGTGAGGTAGGTACTATTATTCCCACCCTCATTTCACAGATGAGAAAATAAAGTTAATACATGTTACAAACAGGAATGAAATACTTGGGCACGCCTGGACCCGCAAACCCCTCACCTTTCTGTGAGTGGTTTGGCCCGAGTACGGAGAAGTCAGAACCCGGAGGTCCTTCCTCTTGGGGCCTTCCAGTTTCTGCGAGAGCTCTCCGCGCTCTTGCCTAGGAGGGAACGGGCTACTGTCCAGCAGCCCACAGACTGATTTTTCCTCCATCCCCGGTTTTCCGCTCCGTAACCCATTCCTGCCTTAGTCCTGGGTGGACTAAGTCCGGGCATGGAGTTCCTCAACCAAAACCATCAGAGCATCAATCTCTTGAGGGAAGAGTTGCCCCCGCCCCCCGCGCGCATGGAAATGTTAGGGTTTAATAGTTTACCTGAGCACAGTTTATTTTTAAAATTTAATACCGTATTTTTCACATTGCCCACCGTTACTCACAGTTGTGCCCACGAAATTACGCTCCCTCTCCGCTGCCCTCCAAGCCACCAAACGGAAAGGGCCGGGTTCGCGCTGAGCCACGTAGGGAGAGTGAAGACGCTAGGCGATCCTTACGGGAATGGGGCGTGCACTTTCTCTCTTCCGCTTCTTAGACCTCATGCCCCAACCGTGAGGAGCCTTTTTTAAATATTCGGGCGTGTTGGTTTCGGAATGTATTTGTAAGGTGTTGCCGAATTATGTTGCGCGGCGGAGGAGACCATGAGGTCTTCTCATTTTACATCCCACCGTGCACTACACGGCGCCACCATCTTGAGCAGAAGTGAATTATAAGGAGGGCGCCATTTTGCTCGGGAGGTCGGATATTTCCGGTTCCGGCGCGGAGCTGCTCGCTCTTTTTCTCCGCAGGGCCGCGGCAGGAACGTGTGTGTGTGGGTCGTCTCTCTGAGCTATCCAGTTCCATCCTTGTCGCTGCGGCGACACCCGCATCCGCCGCCGTCATGACTGAACAGATGACCCTTCGTGGCACCCTCAAGGGCCACAACGGCTGGGTGACCCAGATCGCTACCACTCCCCAGTTCCCGGACATGATATTGTCCGCCTCTCGAGGTACGGCTGAGGTGTCAGGTAGAGGACTGAGGGGTAGGGGGCGTTGCGCGCGTCGCATGACTGGGCCTGTGGGCCGCGAGGTGGGGTGTGAGTTGACCCCTGCCTAGTTGTCAGCACGGCTAAACCCATGAGGCGTCCCCACTTGGCAGACTCCGAAACACGGATGGCTGCCGGGAGGGTTGCACGGTTGGGGGCTTTTTTAAAGTCTCTAGCACCCTAACCCACGTGTGTGGCTGTGTGCCTAGGAGCCTACGGGTCGGGCGGCGCGGTGATGAACCCAACATGCCATCTGAGTGCCCATGCTGAAACCCAGAGGCTGTTTCTGAGCTGCCGCCCGGCCGTCTACTCGGTGGGAAGTGGGGGGACTCCACGGAGAACCTCGTGACATCAGTCTCACGGCTAACCCGGGTCTGCCCATTCTGCTCTGGGTTTTTCTTATTCACTGTGTACCTCGTTGCCTTTGGAGACTTCTTGTGCCTTGCGTTTGCGCCCACGCTATTTTAAAATGGATCATCTAAGGCTAGGATCATGTCTGGCACGTAATAGGAAAGCTTGTTGAGTGGAACACGTTGCAGGGAGAGCAGGCAGTCCTGTAGCGCCTAAAGTGACTTCTAATTCCAGCACTTCTTGCAGCCCTCAGTAGTCTTTGGAGGCCCACAGCTAGTCTTCCCACACCCAGGCTGCTGTGTTAATGCATTAGATCTCAGAAAATACTTAAAAATAGACGTTGAATCGGTCTGAATCGCCAAAAGGGGCATCCATAACCTGGTAAAGTTCCACACACCTGAGTTAAATTCTCAGGGTACCACTTAGCTCTACCTGACTCTTGAATAGAGAGTCACTTGGATTTGGCTAGTAACTGCAGTCATAGCCTGTAGTTCCCCTACCCCCTAAACGCCCTTAATTAATCTTGTGAGCCCACCAGTCACCTTGAGGCATTATCCAGCAGGTCAGAGGGTGGGCTGTGGGGTTTCTCACTGGGTTTTCTTTTGTTTTACCTGCCTTAGACAAGACCATCATCATGTGGAAGCTGACCAGAGATGAGACCAACTACGGTATCCCACAGCGTGCTCTTCGGGGTCACTCCCACTTTGTTAGTGACGTGGTCATCTCCTCAGATGGCCAGTTTGCCCTCTCAGGCTCCTGGGATGGAACCCTTCGCCTCTGGGATCTCACAACGCAAGTAGCTCCTCTGGGGCACTGGGGGAAAGCTGGGTAGAAATGAGGTAGATAATATCTGGAAGTGGTTTCCCAGGGGTGATGGGTTCGTTGTGGGAACTATGAGGCAGAGAATACCTGGAGAAGATAGTTGTGTGGCCACCCTCCTTGTTTTTAATGTTACACAGAATTGCTGAGGAGTGGTCTGGCCGAGCAGTTTTATCAGATACTGCACTTGGGAGTAGGCACAGTTTGACTGTGTTGTGTGCTGGTAGCTCAGTCTTTGGACGGTCAGGCATAACGGAGGATCTTGGTGATGAGAGGTGACATTGTCAACCAATCCCCACATGGGAGTGAGGACATGTCCTGCAATTCTGAAGGGATTCTCCGGCATATTCTCGGCCAAGGGCCTGCTGTTATCAAAGCCATGTCCAGGGTTGTGTGAGTGATGCCGCTCCACTGGGAGAGGAACCAGGCCAGGCAAACAGTCTGTGTAAGAATGTTTGCAAAGTCGGTCTAGAGAGTAACCACGTCCTTCCTTTCAGGGGCACCACCACGCGCCGGTTTGTAGGCCATACTAAGGATGTGCTGAGTGTGGCCTTCTCTTCTGACAACCGGCAAATTGTCTCTGGCTCCCGAGATAAAACCATCAAGCTATGGAATACTCTGGGTGTATGCAAATATACTGTCCAGGTAAAGTGAAGGCACGTGTAGGGAGTACATGTTGAACACTTTCTCCCACCCTTCTTAATGGGGCCTTTATATGGTGATGATTTCAAGCCTCATCTGGAACCTAAAGGGGTTCTGTCAATCTTAAAAGGTTTGGATTCTGAAGGTATGAATACAAGACTGTCAACATCCCACGTAACTGAGGAGAGGGGTGGGGGGTCTACAGTTTCATGGGACAAGACAGTTTCTCCTTATTTCCTTTCCATCCTTTGCAGGATGAGAGCCACTCAGAGTGGGTGTCTTGCGTCCGCTTCTCACCCAACAGCAGCAATCCCATTATTGTCTCCTGTGGCTGGGACAAGTTGGTCAAGGTGAGCTTGGACCCAGGGTGTAAGGCCTTTGCCAACCAGAATGTGTTCCCACTGCCTCCCAGTTGGTCACTCTGAAAGCTTTGTTCCTCAAGTGACCATTTTCTTCTTGATATTTACTCATTACAGGCCATTAAATTTTGATATTTGGTCTGAAGTAGCTAATTGGGAACCCAGAGTCCCTTGTAAGATGGCAACACAGAAAGCTTTTTTTTTTTTTTCCCCTCCCCAGTTTTAATCCTCATTGTCCTTACGTTGCCAAGACAGATTCTTTGACCTTTCTTTGTTACTGATAGAATGGAAATTGGCTATCCTATCCAGGAATACTTTTAAGCACGGTGCCATGCCTTTTATTTGAGCTGAGCCCTCTTGACCCTGATGGATCCCCAGGCCAGGTTCTTCACCTATGACCCACAATTCCAGGTATGGAACTTGGCAAACTGTAAGCTGAAGACCAATCACATTGGCCACACAGGCTACCTGAACACTGTGACCGTCTCTCCAGATGGATCCCTCTGTGCTTCTGGAGGCAAGGTATTCAGAGGCCAGGAGTCTCCTACTCATTGGGGGACAGTGTCTTAGAATACCTAAGATAATGAGATAGCAATTTAAGAGTAAATGTTTCTGAAGAATATTCTGAAAATGACATAGATACCGTATGCTCTTTAAAAGAGATCCTTTTCTGTGAAGCTGGTTTCTTAAAGTTGTTGATGAGATTAGGATCCTGTGTTTTTGGAGCTTATAGTGATGCATTTTGAAGTTGTCAGAGACTCTTGATAGGGTTAGTGAGGTGTCATGTATTAAAGGAAAAGCATACAGAGATAAATGTTTGATACTTGAGAAATTGGCTTTGGGGAGGTCAGGGTACTATGATAAGCAGTTAAGAATTAAGGCAGAATCTTGAGACAAGGTGGATGGGATTAACATCCTGGAAGAAGTCACATTGCCCTCACTTGTGCCTTGTCCACCCAGGATGGCCAGGCCATGTTGTGGGACCTCAATGAAGGCAAGCACCTTTACACGCTAGATGGTGGGGACATCATCAATGCCCTGTGCTTCAGTCCCAACCGCTACTGGCTCTGTGCTGCTACGGGCCCTAGCATCAAAATCTGGGTGAGTGTGGGCTGCAGTTGAGGCCAGATACCTGGCTCTGCAAGCCCTGGCAATGTTATTTCCCAATGTGTCATCTGGCTCACTGGTGGGATTTGAACTTCCTGAACAACTGAACCATCACACTGCCAGTGGATACCTGAGAAGAATGAGTAAAACTTCTTGGGATGGGGATTTGCAGTGGTGGTAGATCTTTGCCTACTGAAAAAGAAGGATGACCAAGTGTAGCAATTTACTCAACCTCAGCACAATTGACACTTCGGGTAATCCATTGTTGGAAGAGGCAGTCTTGTGCGCTTCAGGATGTGTAACAGCCTCCCAGGCCTCTACTTCCCACAAGATGCCTGTAGCAAACTAGTGGCAAACAAAAATGCCTCTCGGCATTGCCAACTGTCCCCAAGGGGGAAAAAAATCATTCTCTTTTGAGAATTACTGAATTACAGATCAGAGAGGCTTTTGAGAGTGGCATTGAAGTGCTGAGTGTCCGGTTTTACCCCTTCCCCAGGACTTGGAGGGCAAAATCATTGTAGATGAACTGAAGCAAGAAGTTATCAGTACCAGCAGCAAGGCAGAGCCGCCTCAATGTACCTCTCTGGCCTGGTCTGCTGATGGCCAGGTAAGTGGGTCTGTCCTCAGGTGATTCAGCTTTTAACCTTTCACACTTTCTGCTCGTCAGCCATTTATAAAACCAGTGTCTTTGACGTAAGTAAAATGATGGCTTATTGTCATTTTACTGACACAGCATCAGTAGGAAGATTGTGGTCCATGGGCCAGTGGTTACCTGTCTTCAATTAAGACCTTGATTAACTTCACCAGTTTACAAACCTGTGTGTGCTTACTGCCAGCTGTTGCTTCCTCTAGGAATACATAATCACCCGTGAATAGTAGTGGGTGATTAAAAAGGGCCATCTTTGTTGCAGTAGCAGGACTGTAGAACTCCATGGCTCTGATTTAACCTGTCATTTCTCCCTTGCAGACTCTGTTTGCTGGCTACACAGACAACCTGGTGCGAGTGTGGCAGGTGACCATTGGCACCCGCTAAAAACATGAGAGAGCTTTAAAAATTAAACTGATTTTCTTTTATAGTGAGTGTCTTCTCTGAAAACTTCCTGAAACTCATCAGGTTTGTGCAGTCTGCATCAGATTGGGGCTCTGGTTAAAAAGGTTTTGCTTTTCTTGTTTTAATCCTTTAAGGCAGTGCTCCCCGACCTTTTTGACAGCAGGGACTTGTTTCATGGAAGGCACTTTTTCCATGGACCAGGGTTTGGGGAGAGGTTGGTGGTTTGGGCGGTAATGTGAGCAATGGGGAGCAGCAGACCAAAGCTTCCTTGCTCGCCCGCCACTCACCAGAGGTTGGGGACCCCTGCTTTAAGGCAAGGCAACTCACCAGAAGAGCTGCTGCGTAATGACTCCTTTGCACTTCTTCCATAATTGAAGATTTAAAATAGTGTGGGATGGTCTGGAGCTGTTAATAAATATAATCACAGAGATGGCTTTTCCTCAAGTGGCAGCTAAATGGCAGATGTGCAGCATATTGAGGTCTCTTACATACACCCTCCAACTCATAATGGCAATGAGTCTTTTCTTTGACTTCGATTTAGTGGGATTTCAACTAGATATAATGACATATAAAAAGACTTTGGAGATGTAGTGTGCCTGAGTCTTGGGCTCGAGGGCCATGGTATGGTATAAAGTCTCATAGCAGTGGTAGAAAAGAAGTGGCAAATGTTCTTCAAGTAGGTATTCTGAGGGGCCTGCCAGTAACAGGATGGAGGGGGGTAATAAGACTTATACGTTAGTCTGTTGAAACAGAATCACACCTGATAGGGAAGGTACAATTAATCTGTCCTCCATTTGGTGGCATCTCCTTACTTTTACTTTTCTAAAGGAGTGGACTCCACAAAAGCAGCAAATAAACTTTTTATTTCCGCAACACAACCCATCTTCCCTTTCCCCCAGGAGCATAAATTGACCCCAGCCATCAAAGCAGAGGACAAAAGCTGATAAGTGACAGAAGGCAAAGGGTTACTAGAAAAATAGATTCTGCCCAAGGCTCTCCTCCCAGGGATTCAAATCCCTGTCCCCAGGCTCCCCTCCAGGGCTCACCAAATGGAGGGAACTAAGCAAAGAAGAGAGGCTGGAACCCTGACCAAAGAAACTCCACTGAACAAAAGGGAAAGGAGCCTGGCAGTGAAAAGACCTGAGGGTTTGGGGAGGGGAGGAGCTTTGCTCCTAGATTAAGTGCTGAAAAAAAGGAAGGGGGCGAGGAATAATTTATTGGGTGATGTGATGTATGGAGTTTTGATCATGTCGACCATTCCAGATCTCTCACTGAAGCTAAATTCTGGCCAGTCTATGGAGGTAGAAATTGGGGATGGAAGAAAAATTAGAATCCTTCGTACTTCCCCCAGAGAGTAGACTGTTAATTATCCAGGTCTACCCTTTTCCCAGCCTGCTTCCCCCAAAAAAGCTTCCAAATCCCTTAGCTAAAATCTGCATCAGAAAATGGAATTGGAAATGAGGGCTGTCATGAGTCTTGCCCAAATCCTCCAGTCTCAGAACTGACATGAAAGTTGAACAGGGATGGGGAAAGGGAAGTTTATAATGAGATTACAATCTCCCCTCATCCCCTACTCAAAAACTCAGATCCCTGGGCGGAGGGAGGGAGAGAAGACCAGGCAACTGTTCTCATCAGGGACCCATGCAGACCTGTTGGACAAACATAGTAGGTGAGAAGACTGAGCTGGAGGCTAGGGGAGTTCATTAGGCTCCTAAGGGATCAGCGGGGGCCTGGGGTCAAGGAGGAGCCGGAAGCAACGCAGTAACAAATAGAGGAGCCTTTGAGCTCCCAAATTTATGGGCTACTTTCCACCACCACCCGCCCCCCAGTGCTAACCAGAGGGGCCCCTGCGGGTGGCAGGTTGATCAAGGGCAGAGCTTGATACGGGTACCCTTGGAGAGCACCCGGAAGAAAGGGAAGACACGCTCGCCCAGGAAGGCAGCCGAAAAGGTGTGCACATGAGCCAGAGTCTCTGCATTGTAGAAGCCCAGGCGCCCGGCCTCATAGTCCAGGTACACACCAAAGCGCCTTGGTTTCTCACTTGGGCTCAGCAGTGTCTGCTCCGTTGAGCTCTGTGCCTGGTAGCGTTTGCCATTGGTGCCCACACACCACACTTCCCGCTGGAGCAGGGGCTGCTGGGGCAGGTGGAGCCGGCGGCGGCGGTGGTGATGGCGAGAGGAGGAGCTGGCATCACCGCTGCCCACAGAGGACCCCCCAGAGCCCACCTTCTCCTTATGATGGGTTGATTCACGGGCAGCACCCACTGCCCAGCCCCGCCGCCCGCCCACCTCTACCTCCCAGTAGTGCCGGCCAGAGCGGAAGCCCTGGGCCCCCAGCACGCAGCAGTCTGCCGAGAAGCGCTTGGAATGGTCAGCAACCTCCTGCCGCCGCTCTGCCAGGCGGACCCCCCGGCGGTCAGGGGACAGCATCAGGGCCGGGTGAGCCGTGTCAGGGTCCAGCGTCAGGTCCACTTGGGAGGAGGGAGGACAAATATGCCAAGGCTGGAACGACTGTTCCCTGTTAGCAGCTAACTCCAAGGTTTGGCCTTTCCTGCTGCCCTGCCCTTCACCTCTCTCCCTCCCCACCATCCAGCTGTCCTCAGCTCCCCACCCCAACCTAGAGTCCAGGCTCAAGTTCCTAGGGGCTCTCCTTTCCCCACTCTGTTTTCAGGACACCAAAACACCATCTGTTTCCCTCTGGCCCCAGCTCTTATTCCCCAACACCTACCTGGGCTAGGACAAAAGCTACTCTTGGCTTGAAGCCCCCCCCAGTTGGCCTCCCTGTATCCTGCTCCATCTCAGTACCCACTATTCCCCCAGGGCCCAACTTCCCTCAGAACCCAATCTCAGGTATGTGAAGAAAAAGGCAAAGGAAGGTCAAACGTGACCTCCCTACCTCGGGCAGCCTGACAGAACATCCGGCTCATTTTCCTCACGATGGCGTCTGTCAGGAAGTCATGGCTATGGGGTTGACACGGGTCAGGGGACCAGACTTCTGGGGGCTGCAGCTGTACCTCTTCACACCTGGAGGAAGGGGACCGGGCAGGGGGTGGGACCATGATATTCCCAGAGGGAAGAGCAGAAGCTGAGGGGAAGGAGAGGGTCCAGGAGGCAGAAACTCGGGTCCTGGGGAAGGAAGGAGAGGAGCAGGATATCCAAGAGAGGCAGGGATGGGGAACCAGATGCCACTGGGTCACAAAGGATAAAGGGTGGGAACACACCTATTGAAAGTCTCCTTGATGTCCTGGGAATAACAGAAACAAAAAGAGGGAGAGGGAGAAAGAGACAAAGAGAGAGTCAGCTGCACAGGGATGGCTCCCTTCTCCCCATCTGATTCCAGCCAGAGAAAGAACTGAACTTGAACAAGGGAGTAAGAAAAAGGACACAAGGCCCTCGGTGAACATGCATCCATCTCGACCACCCCTATGCCTCAGTATGCCTAATTTAACTCATCCTACTGTGGGCCCAACAGAATTTTCAACCCCAGTAAAAGGATTTTCACAATACGACTTGGTTATATTTTTCAGGATGTCACTGTCAAAAATTCTTTCCTCAACTCTTAAAACCCTCCTTCTACGAACAGAATCTTCGTTCTTTTCATTGCGTATAATCAACACACACCACATTTGGCATCCACTACTCTGCAGCCTCAAAAACCTTTTTGGTCTTCAGGTTAAATCACTGTGGGTTCCTCCCAATGAGAAGAGAGGCAGCTCTGGACAGGTGTTTGGTAAGCACCGCCTGACAGAGCAGACACAGGGTTCTGGAGGGTGGACAGGGAAGGGGCCATTGCTCACCTGGAGCAGCCGCAGGCCCCCCTGCTGGCTCCGCTCCTGGGCCTCAGCCAGCAGGCGGCTCAGCTGGGCAGCCTGCTCCGAGAGGCGGCTGGCCGCTGCTCCCGCGCGCCCCAGCTGAGCTTCGTGCATCTCTCGGAGGCGCCGCTCTAGCCCTGCCTGCTCTTCGGCCAGAAACCGTGTCAGCCGCCCAAATTCTGAGGCCACAGCTGCCAGCTCTGACTTCATCTGGCTCTGGGATGATGCAAAGGGGATGGTGGATACCACCTCAACACACAGAAACATAAACCTCCAATTTTGCAACTGCTGCCCCTCAATCCAAGGCAAAGGAGCCCTACATTCTGAATGGAAAAAGGGCCCTGTCCCCTTCCCCATCTCCTGGCTTTAGCAGGCACCACTTCCATGCTCCTGGCACACTGGTCCCAAACTCACCAACCAATGCCTGCAACACTTATCTCCACCCTGGCTACCTAACTTGACTCGTTCTTCAGGTCTAAGCTTAAACATTCCTAAGAGAAGTATCTCTCTTCCAGATCTAAATCAGGACCACCCTCATAAATATCATTGTATCTCCTCATGGCATATATCTCAATTTGAAATGTTGTATTTACAGTGGAGTATCTTTTAACATTGTCTTCACCCACTTCTTTGTAAGCGCTGCTGCCACAGGGTCCTCGGACCCTGGCACAGTGCCGACCACAGAGTAGGTGCTGGTAAGAAGTTTTTGAAATGAATAAAAAATTCAGGAATCAAGATATGAAATTAGGGTCCTGGCTATACCACTAAGGACCTTGGGAAAGTCACCCAATACTTCTAGATCAGGAGTCAGCAAACTTCTTCTGTAAAGGGTCAGATAATATTTTACACTTTATGGGCCAAGAGGCAAAATCATGGATATTATTATGTAGGTAACTTCTATATATAATGAGAGAAAACCTCTGCCCATTCCCACCCTATCTGCCTGGGCTGGACAATCCCAGATGATGGGCACACTTTTTGCCCAGATATAAGATGGAGACATTCTTAGGAAAAAGAGTAACAGGCCAGAGTGGGGAGGAAAGTCCTGGCTGGCCAAGTGGGTGAAGGAAATAGTTTCACTCTCTGTCCCAGTGAAACTCAGATCCTGACACCTCTGCACTCCAGGAGCCCAAAAGTCTCAACTTGGGCAGCTGGCTAGAAGCAAGATAACTCCCCAACTCCCAGACTCAGATTTCACCACTCAGTGCCTAGCAACTGCCAGCAACAGAGTCCCTAATGTGTAGGTGGCAATGAATGAGCACGGCCCCGGGAAGCGGCAAGGCTCAGCCACCCTCTCAGGGTGGCAGGCATTGGAGGGATGGGGGAAGAGGACAGACAGGAAGGATGCCCTAGCTTGGTCTCCAAAGCTCAGTGCCAGGCTATTCCAGTGCCTCCCGGCCTTACAAAAAGAGGCAGAGGTAAGGGGTGGGAATTCAGGGGGAAATATCTAAAAATACTCCTTGGGGAGGGGTGAGCAATAATTTTAAAAAGGCTTAGAAACACTGGACCAGAAGATACTAGGTCTCTGCAGTGCTAACATTCCTCCCCTCATGCTCAGTGCTGCTTTGCCCACCATTTGCCATCTATCCTGGAACCTGGAGCTTCTCTGATAGCTGATATCTGAATTTTGCCTTGCCCTCTTCTGACCTCTGTGTTATCTGGTGTGGCGGGCACAGCAGTATGGGGCAGCAGCTCTTGGGTTAGGTGTCTGGGGTGGTAAACCTGCTCTGCAGCCTTGGGCCAGGCACCAACCCTCTCCAAGCTAAACCTGTTTCACTCCATTTTGGAACCTAGGAACAAACATGCCTCTTGATCCACTAAGGCCCCTCTCTCCTCACAACCCTGGGAAGGTGTCTACCTCTCTCCCAGGCCTCGGCTGCCCCTCTTCAGCGGATCTAGTCACCCCCTGTGAGAGCCCATCTTCCCTGCTCTGACCACAGAGCCCTGTCAAGGACATTCACTCACCTTCAACTCTGTCACCCGCCTCTCCTCCTTGGCCTTCATCTTCTGCACAGCCTCCAAGTGCTTCCTCAGTGGTTCCACATGCCCCTGCAGTTTGGCCTAAGGGAACGGGGAAAGGAAGATTAGAGGCCTGGGATGCGAGAGGCACCTGTTCTCAGAGCCCACATACCCCATTCTCCCATTTGGGGTTGGGGCTCAAAGCCTGATCACCATCACAGGTATCAAAGGAGCATCACACTCCCTTCCTCCCCTTTCTTCTCTTCCGATGATGACAAAGGCCTCCAACCCTCCACCTGCTCTCATGTACAAAGGCCTGGGTGTGCTCTTAAGGTAGGATCCTGGGACTTCCCAGGCAGTCCAGCAGTTAAGATTCCACGCTTCCACTGCAGGAAGCGAGGGTTCGATCCCTGGTCAGGGAACTAAGATCCCGCATACCATGCAGCACAGCCAAAAAGTAAAAAAAAATAAAATTAAAATAAAGGTAGGATCCTGATGACTACATAGCCCCACACTCAGAGTTGGAGTAAACCTGGCTTGAGCCCCTCACCACACAAAGTCCTCCCATATGAATGTTCCCTATAGTCCCTTCCCCCTCATAAGCAATCTTCCTCATAATTTTCATCTCTAAATACTCTTATGATGATTTTATGTCTGTGCTAAAAATCTTTCAACAGTTCTCCATGACTTGCAAAATATGAGGCTCTCATTGCTTCTTCATTTCTTGCCTCCCCTCCTACACCTCCCCTCCTACACCCCCTCAACATAGACTCTTAGTTTTAGTCACATAAAACTTGTCTTTTCCTGAGCATAATTCCATACCTTTATCCATGCTGTTCCCTCTGCCTGGGGCTGCCCTTCTACACTTAGCCCAAGGCATTCTTCCTTTAAAACCCGGCTACCTGACCATGTCCCTGATGGTCCCCAACTTCCTCTGTGATCCCAAGGAACGTGAATATGCCTTTACAATACTCCCCTGCACTGCAATCATTTACAAGTGTGCTACCCCCAGGACACACAGACTCATGGCAGCAGGAACCCCGCTTTACTTATTGTAATTTCTATGCTTCTCTCTGTCCACTGGCTTTCTCTCCTACTCAGTTACTTGCTAAATGGAAAACAAATACCCTCTCCTCCTAAAGTTTTAACTCTCTCAGCAAATATGCTCTTGAGCTCTGTGTTCTAATCATCTGTAGCAAAATCTTTTGCTTTAACGGGCTGTTAGACTACAATGGATGAGATAAGCCCAACTTTTGTGCTCTTTCCTTTTTTATGCCATCTACTCCTTCTGCCTTCTATGCCTTCTTTTCCTTGAGGGGTAATACCGCACAGAAGAGCTCAAGCCTAGACTCTGATCTGAACCTGAATGCAGCCCGAGGCAAGCCATGCTTCCAGTTTCCTCATCTCAAAAGGGGAACTGGGAATAACAGAATCTGCCTCACAGACACTATGCTTAGCACAGTGTCTGGCATGGAGCAAAAGATCAGTACTAAATGTTATCTAAAATTCCCTACCCAAGCCTCAGCTGCCAATGACAGCCTGACAATGACCCTTGATCCAAAGAGGTGAGTGTCCCAGAGCACAAAAGGTAGTTGTTGCACAGGTTAACTGGTCGAAGAAAAAAATCATAATAAAATTACAATCAATCCATAACATAAAAATAACATAAACTACACAAAATTTTGTCTTTCGCTATTACTATCTACTTTTCTCCACAATAATTTCAACTCTATTAAGTCAGAATTCATGATGCATAAGTTTCTCATTTAATATTTTTCCTAAATTGTTGACAAAAAATTCATACACACAAATCCAAATAGAGTACCATTTAAGAGAAAGTTTCAAGAACGTTTAACTTTTTTGAAGCTTTATTTATACATCATTTGTGCATTATTACCTATTCAATAAGGAAATATCTCTACAAAACAACAGTGTGCCAAGCTAATGCTAGTTAGTGTACACACCTGAAAAGAAACTACCTGCCTGTAAAATACCCTGTAAGTTAGAAAGGGAGTCACTCAAATTATCGTTTGACATAATGAAACTTATGTATTTGCATTTGCTGATCAGATTATTTGTGTCTATGTGGCCTCTCCAAATTGCACAGCTCTACTGGCCTGGCATTCAACAGCTATGGCTAACACAAATTAAAATCCAGTTTCAGAAGCTCTTCAGAAGAGTTCTGCAAGGGAAGGGTGGAGAAGGGGTGGAATGCCCATGGATATTCCGCCCTGGGATCCAGTTGACAAAGTGACTGCACATTGTGTGGTGAGTACAATTAACTAGAAACTGAGGGGATACAAAATGGAAGGACAAAAGGAGCTCACAATCTCCCCCAATAATGTAGGGCCTAAAAGGCAGGCGGTATTACCAGTTCAGTGATTCCCATACTAGCTTGGGCTTTCTAAAGATATTCTCCCTGTCACTGATTCAGAATCTCTAACGGTAGGGCACACTGTACTTCTGAAAACCTCCACTAATAATTGGGACAGTCAGCCACGTCTGACAATCGCTGTGTGCAAGGAATAGTTACTTGTCATGAGGGGTATAGGTCTGTATTAGCTGTATGTATCACTCACAGCTGAGAAGCTCTAGACATCTCACTCTAAAACTGGGGTAATGATAATAATACCTAAATAACGTTACTGTAGGAATCAGGGGAAGGTGTGGAAACGCAAGTCATAAAACAAAAAAGCTCTGTGCAGACTACATAGAAGAAGCTACCCTCTCCTCCTGGTTCCACTGCTACAAACCCATCTGGGCCTTTGCTAAATAATGTTATTTCTACTGGCTGTCTCACACACAAATCTCCTTTATCTGTGTCCAAAGAATCAGGATCAGAAGTAGGAGGCAAGATATTAACTAAACTAGAATCAGCCTCCAAGAAAAGTCACATGTCAGAAAAGTCATACAAACAACAGACATCCAAACGGCGGTGACGCTGTTAACAGTATAGGCCGGT
>NW_020175432.1:161116-161847 GCF_003031525.2 Neophocaena asiaeorientalis asiaeorientalis
GGGGGGGGGTCATAACCAAGTCCACCAGTTACTAGTAGCTGTGTGGCCCTGTGTATATTACTTAAATCTCTCTGTTTCCCAATCTGTAAAACAGGAGTACAAACCATATCAAACTCACAGGATTTTCTCAGTTTTAAATGAGACAGTCCATGAAAAGTGCTTAGTGCAGTGCTGGGGTACACACTAAGAAATTAAAGTTCAAAGACATTCAGAGACTAAAAGCCAGGTCTTCTGACGTAAAAACTTCTCCCTTTTTTCTGAATTCCCAGGAAAGGTAAGAAGCCCTAGCCACGACACCAGAATGATGCAGATCCACGGAGAGAACCAAGCCGTATCTTGGAGTGGGTGGGGAACGCCTTAGAAAGCAAGTGAGGAGCGTATGGGTCTGATACGAGTAGTCAATACTACATTCCTGCCCCTCAGAGCCCCTTCTTATTTGAGCCCCAAGTTCTTTCCATTGCTAGGGGTTTCAGTCCAAGACACATTTAAGAGTCACCCAGAGTTAAATGAGACTGGTAGTAAAGCCCTAGGGGCTTGTCACTTGCATTCCTATTACTTAGGGACAGTGGAAGTGTAAAAGAAGACAGAAGACAACGCCCAGAAGACAAAGCCCAGAGATATGGCATCACCAATTTTGCCAGATCTCCTTTGAGGAAGCCAGTCTTCCCTGGTCTTCTTCACTGTGTCTACTTTGTCTGTGTCCGGGATCCTTCTCACTCTAACCCATCCCC
>NW_020175432.1:161877-194377 GCF_003031525.2 Neophocaena asiaeorientalis asiaeorientalis
CTTCCAGGGGGAGCCGGGGGGGGTGGGGGGGGTGGGAAGACATGTTTCCTTTTCCCAGCTCCTCTTACTTCCTCTCCACCCCCACTCAACTCCCATCTTCTACTTCTCTCACCTTGTACTCCTGCACCACCTCCTCCAATGGCACCACGCTGTGCTGTTTGTGGCTCCTGGATTCTCGGCACACCACACAGATGGCTTCTTCATCCACCTCGCAAAAGAGCTTCAGGGCTTCTTGGTGTTTGGGACAAATGCCCTGCTCGTTCCCACGGCTCCCTCGACCAGGGGTTGGGTGCATCTGCCGAATCACCTGGACCATGTTAGCCAGCTGCAGGTTGGGGCGGAAGCTCCGCCTGGGAAAGCTCTTGCGGCACTGGGGGCAGGTGAAGCACCTCCGAGGGGCTGGAGGCGGGGGCAGTGGGGTGACGGGATCTAGCTCCTCTTCCTCGTCCTCCTCCAGCACTTCCTCCTCATCCTCCTCATCCTCCCCCCTCAGGTCCCCCTCCACGTTCCCCAAGTAGTAGTCCAGGTCTTCCTCCTCGTCCTCCTCCTCCCACACGTAGTCCATGTTTTCCCAGTTGGACCCGCCCATGCCACTGGTCCAGAACACACCCTCCTCTTCCTCCTCGACTTCCTCCTCCATGTCGCCCTCATAGTCTTCATCCCGCATGGGGGTGTCCCACCCCCCACCGGCCCCCACAGCCTCCACTTCCTCCTCCTCTCCGTCCTCCTCCTCTTCCTCCCGGTCTAACTCGTCCCTGTCCTCTTCATCCTCCCCTCCCCACAGCTGGGTTACACACACTCGGCAGAAGTTGTGCCCGCAGCCGATGGACACAGGGTCCGTGAAGTAATCGAGGCAGATGGCGCACACCGCCTCCTCCTGAAGGGTCTGCACAGGGTTGGGTGCCATGGCAACGGCAGCCATCTTAGTGTCCAGTCAGCCAGTGTAGACGGGCGGTGGGGAGCTGGGGGGCGGGGGGGGTCTTCCCTCTCAGACGCCCTGACGACCCAGCCCCACCCCCAGCCCTGCCTCTATACACCTTGCCTCAAGCGCAGCCAGAGAAATGTCCTCCCTACAACCCACCCCTCCGCACAGAGTTCCCTACTGCCAGACAACAACCGTGTCCCTGAGAGGGGAGGGGATACAGCTGAGCGATACCCCCAAGTCCCTCAGGTGGCCCTGAGTGCAAATCTACCCCAAAGCTCCCCTGGCCTCCTCATAAACCCCCGCCCCTCCTCACTTCCTGGCTCCGCCCCCTCATTTCCGTCCCCCCAACACTTCCGGTGCTGCGAGCCACCCAAGCTCGCGAGTTCCATCCGCGGTCACGCTACATCCCTTTCTATCCCTCTCCCCGCCCTTACCCGCCCCGGGCCCCTGGGTGACAGAAAACGGTGAGAAGACGCTCTAGCAGGCACTCGGGAACAGGGCGGGAGACCTAGAAAGACAGAGGCGCACGCCTCTGTGATGCGAGGGAGCAGGGAACGCAGACGAAACAGAAAGCTCGGCCTCCCCCATCGCCCGCCACTGGGGATAAACTTCGGGGGACGGTGGAAGGGCCTGGCGCCCGTCTGCTCTCAGTGCTATGACCGCATCGGCCCGGCGCCATCCTACCGACCGGACACAGAGAACTGCAGCAGGGACTCCGCACCGCCGATGCCGGAAGCGGAGGGGCGGCGGTCGGTGAGCGCCCTGAAGTACTTCCGGCCCTTCTAGGCGAAGGACTTTGTTGTTTGAGGGCTCTGAGCGTCCCTCCGAGACTAGGGGGCGGGGCCTGTAGAAGTTCGGTGGAGGTGGGACCGGAGACCCTCCCCCTCCTCCTCCGCTCTGTAGTTGGCATTTACACACCCATTTTAGAAACTGCGGTCGGTCACTATCGCATCGTTTAGATGAACTTTCCTAATTGCCATCAGTAAAGGAACGGTTGCAAATCGTGACATGCACATTCACACATTGGAACACTTTAGATATAAGAAGGGAATCCTCTTCAAAATGTACAGTATTCTGAAGTGAAAAAAGCAAGGTGCTGAATAGTGTGTAGAGTATATCTGTAAAAAATGGGGGGGGAATAGGATGTTAAATGTATGTAATAGCTTTATAGTCTTTTGTTTACTCATAAAGTAAGGGCAGTTCCTATCTCAGAGGGCTTAGTGAAATTAATGTAATGCAAAGCTATTAGAATGTTGCTTAGCACATGGTAAGTGAGATACAAGTTTTAGCTACCCATTATTATCATCGTCGTCGTCTATCTCTGGAAGAATACTAGTTTCTCTGGGAAGTCTGAGGATCCAGGATAGGAAGGACACTTTTCCGTAAATGTCGTTGTGTGTGTTTTGAATTTTGAACCATGTCAATGTATTGCCTTAAAGAAAAAAAAAAAAAGTTTATTTCCCCAAGTGCTGTCGATTCATTTAACACTTTCTGAGCTGTGCCCGACGCGTGCTCCACGCCCAGAAAACCTCGAGGTCTGTCTTCGTGGAGTCTCAGTCTAAGAGCAGGGACTCGGAATGGGTTTGCGGAATTGATTTTACTTGAGAGAATCCTAGGGGGCATGTAGAACGGCATCAGTAAAGATAAAGATACTGCTGTGGTACTCAGAGCAACTCTGCCAAATAGATTATTTGTGCAATAGAAATAATACTTGATGCTTTAAAATATATATATATATTTCAATTAATTAAAAAAATTTTTTTTAACTGCGGGGAAAGTTACAGAACCTGTGTCCATGTACAGAATCCCCAGCGAGTGTCGGACGCTGCGCGATAGAATTGACCCTGATCTCGAGGCCCTTCCCGCCTCTTGGGGACGCTCCAAATGGACGTGCTTTCTAAAGTGGTGGTCCGAACGCGCCAAAACCACGAATCCTCGTGCGTGAAAAGTTTATTTCCCCAAGTGCTGTCGATTCATTTAACACTTTCTGAGCTGTGCCCGACGCGTGCTCCACGCCCAGAAAACCTCGAGGTCTGTCTTCGTGGAGTCTCAGTCTAAGAGCAGGGACTCGGAATGGGTTTGCGGAATTGATTTTACTTGAGAGAATCCTAGGGGGCATGTAGAACGGCATCAGTAAAGATAAAGATACTGCTGTGGTACTCAGAGCAACTCTGCCAAATAGATTATTTGTGCAATAGAAATAATACTTGATGCTTTAAAATATATATATATATTTCAATTAATTAAAAAAATTTTTTTTAACTGCGGGGAAAGTTACAGAACCTGTGTCCATGTACAGAATCCCCAGCGAGTGTCGGACGCTGCGCGATAGAATTGACCCTGATCTCGAGGCCCTTCCCGCCTCTTGGGGACGCTCCAAATGGACGTGCTTTCTAAAGTGGTGGTCCGAACGCGCCAAAACCACGAATCCTCGTGCGTGAACAGTACTAGGCCGTGCCGGGAGCTGCGAGCGCTACTGTGGCAGAAAAATGGGGCCACAAGACCCGAACACGGTTCAGCCGGCCCCTGATGGGAGCCCCTTGTTCCTCTGGATTTGTGGTGTTTCTCAACCCTGCCAGTTCCGGCTACGTGTAGATTTCAGGGTATTATCAGTGACGCTCTCGCTGTGGGTGTTTCCGTAGTGTAGTGGTTATCACGTTCGCCTCACACGCGAAAGGTCCCCGGTTCGAAACCGGGCGGAAACAACTTTTGGTCCTAGTCACCGTCTCTCCGGCATCCCGGAGAGTGAAGGCTGTCACGTGAAGGACAAGTGTGTGTTTATCTCTATTTCTGTTTCTCGGAGACTGGCCGTGAGGCGGTACCGTAGCAGTCTATATTCTGCATAAGTGCTCCAGCGTAAATTCAGGTCTCGTTACCTCAGCTAATCTCTTTGCTCTTCCCCCCGGACGCCTGCACGGCCACCTCTTCCGTGTCGAGGGGGCGTAGACTTCGGACCCCTCGGTCCTAGTCATTAGGGCAGAGCCAGGCGCACAGTTGGCGCTCTATAATACTTCTGCGATTGCATAGCAGTGTGCCTGCATCCTTGCTTGTGGATCTTGGTCCGTTGGGACAGAAACGGTACTTTCAATAGCCGCCCGGCTAGCTCAGTCGGTAGAGCATGAGACTCTTAATCTCAGGGTCGTGGGTTCGAGCCCCACGTTGGGCGCTGATTCATTTTGGAAATGAGGATAATAAAAGAGCTTTTGATGCAAGGGCAGCAAGGTATTCTCCAGACCAAGACCCGCACTCGAGATGGAGTGCACCCAGCTGTAAGGCCTATTGCTTCCCGAAAGGGAGAGTGAAGGGTGACTGCCGGCCAACAAATTCCTAGGGGCCTGTTCCTCAGACCACATTCCGCTTACTGAAATCCGCCTATCAGCGCTCAACATGTATTAGGCGCCCTCTATTTAAGAGACGACCTGCCCGCGTGTCCCGGGCAAGCTGCCCTGGGAGGGAGGGCACTGAGTGACCCCCGGAAGCTGCGGTAGGACCCCAGGGACCCCTGATTAGCGACCACCTTACCAGGTGATTTAGAGGTTAGTATTCCGCGCTCTCACCGCCGCCGCGTTTCGATGTCCGAGACCCTCATGTCCAGTATACTCTCTTTATGGTCGGTATTGAGTCGATCTTTTGTGAAATGTTACCCCACACATCCCAGCCTCCACATTCCCCCTACACGTAAAGGAACGTTAAAATGTCCTTTCTTGGAACACCCTAACATGAACATCTTCCGTTTACCGGTCTTGTCACGAAATTCTTCCTTAACTTCACTTGAATTCATTCTTTTCCATTTATTGTTCCTTAGTCCTGTTAATTCAGCCCATTTTCTATTTTCCGTCTGTAGAAGTCTCCCCACATACATACCAGACCACGAGAGAAGTCTGTTGGTTATATAAAGCTGGTTTATTAAACTTGCTAAGCGAAGGATAGTACCACCTTCGGTCTCAGAAGTGTATCAAAAGGGAGCGTTAGGGAGGATTTAGCATGACACCCTCTGAGAGCAGTGTGGACAGGAAATGGGCAGAGTTGGTAAAGTAGGCAGAGTTGCTAGTACAGGCCTACCTCACGCGTCCCTGGGGAGTTAGTGTTATTATGGTCTTTTCTTGGAACGTTTGGGTCTAAACAAGACGGTGTTAGAAGAGTTTGAACTTTGGCATTTCGTCTTGTCCAAATGCTTGTGGATTCGTTTGCAAAGTGGTTTCAGGGTTATTTTTTTACCACCTTTAGTGGGACTGGAAAACATTCCTAAAAGATTCTGGCTTTTTCATTAAGAGAAAGCCGAAGTGCACGACAGGAATAAAGATGCAGACGTAGAGAATGGACATGAGGAAACGGGAAGAGGGAAGGGTAAGCTGGAACAAAGTGAGAGAGTGGCATGGACATATATACACTACCAAATGTAAAATAGATGGCTAGTGGGAAGCAGCCGCATAGCACAGGGAGATCAGCTCGGGGCTTTGTGACCACCTAGAGGGGTGGGTTAGGGAGGGTGGGAGGGAGACGCAAGAGGAAGGAGATATGGGGATATATGTATATGTATAGCTGATTCACTTTGTTATAAAGCAGAAACTAACACACCACTGTAAAGCAATTATACTCCCATAAAGATGTTAAAAAAAAAAGAGAGAGAGAGAATCTTAAGTGGACAAGCTTCTCTTCCCTGTCTCCCAACAAGCGCAGGGCACGCCCGCCCGAGGTTTTTGCTACAATTCCTGCTTTTCTTTCCTCTCCACCCCTTCCACCGCTGCCCCTCGGGCCGGGTCTGGTTTAGAATCCTGGTGCTAGTAAGTGACCCACGTTGCTCTTGGCGTTCATAGGTTCAGACGTTAGGCAAATGCATGGTAGGATCTTTGGTCTTTTCCTCGAGCTGTAGTAAAAGCTGCAGAGGCAGAAGGACTCGCACTGATTTACGTCTTGGATTCTTTCAGGAATGATGAGCAGGAGGTGTGAGGGGGCTGAGACCGCGTCAGGGAGAGGGGCCGGAAGGAAACAGTCACGGTCCAGACAGGAGGCGGCTGGCGCCAGGGGCAAGGCAGCAGCCGACCGGAGAAGCGGTGAAGGAGCTGGATGTATGGTTTGTACTCGGGGCAGGAGAGGGGTCTCCTGGATTTCTGCTTTCGATGGTTTAACAACCGAGATCGGATACTGAAGATTGGAAGTGGTGGGGGAGAGAGGAGAGAGGAGTAATGAGTTCAGTCTTGAACAAGTTGGGAGACGTCTAAAGGGACATGTGCAAGACAGGGGAGAGCAGTCTTAGCTGGAGTCTCAGTTGCAGGGATAGAGTGTGGGTCAAGCTGTGAGCTGGGATCTGACCCTCAGGGAGATGGCCTCAGGTACAAGAAGGAGGAGTCGGAATAGGAGGAAAGCCAGCAGCGAAGCTTCCATTGAAGCCAAGGGAGTCGAGATGTGCAAAAAGGGACGACAAGTGGGTAGAGTCAAATTATAGTCTAGGAAGGGAAAATGGTAAAGCGTCCATGGATGGGGCCACTTGCAGGCCCCTTGGTAACCTTGAACTAGACTTGGGCAAGAGGGCCTCCTGCCCTGTGCTCTGGGGGAGAGGGCCTTCCGTGTCACAGACACTTTAAGGATCCCTACTCAGTAGGACTCAGCCTCTGTTCCAATTCCTGGTTACCTAGGTCTTTGGGAGCAAGCATCGGCAACAGAAAAACATTTTGCAATATTATACCATCGATACTCCTCTTAAATTTGCATACAGGTAGATACATATAGCATATCTACATAGAGCATGTGTTAAACCTCATCCCAATCCTGGAAATTGAATGGGTTTTATTTTTATAAAATACTTAAAAGATTTCACTACGTTTTCAAAATTTAATAAATTTTTTTCAGCTTTATTTAAATAACATCGACTTAAAATTTGATATTCACTAATTTCAATCTCCCGTTTATTCTTAATAATTTTGTATAATTTCTAAGAAATATATAATTATATTGAAAGCATACGTAAAATTAATTTCATTGTTGCTTGTTCATATCTAATTTACATTTTGACGAAAATATATTCAAATCTCATATACTTTGAATGTATTTGAACCCTTTAGATCTAACTGTCAATAGAGCACAAATTATCTGAAAATTTAAACCTGGCAGCTCTCTCCCTAGAAGACAGAGATAATGGAGAGGGTTATCCAGCCTCAAGCCACATTTTACCTTCCCTCCCACGAGGCCCGCTGCTTTCATTCACACTTTTTTTTTTTAATTGCTACACTTGATTGATTTCACTACCCACTAACGGATCGCGCTCCACAGTTTGACAAACACTGTTACCCAAGGCCACCAAGGGACCGGTATTCCAGGGCAGAATGGTTCCGGGGGCTCTGAGCCAGCGGATGGGTAGAGGGTCCTGGACATTGACTATGATCATAAGTCCTATAAACGGTATGGGAAGTAGAGTAGTCATGTGTTTCCGTAGTGTAGTGGTTATCACGTTCGCCTAACACGCGAAAGGTCCCCGGTTCGAAACCGGGCGGAAACAACAATGTTATATTTCTTTTTTATTCCCCTGCTAAAACAGTTTCTTCCAGTTAACTTGCCTACTTCTGTCATTTGTTGCCGGAATGTATGTGTATAAAAGTACGCATAACTTTTACAGTTTTATCCATACTCCTGTCTTTTCCAATCTATTACCAGTTCCCTTCAAGCTAATATGTTCCACATCTCTAGGTCTGTAGTGCAAAAGCAGGTGGTCTATGTCATTAGAACCAGACTTCACAGAACTTAAAATCCTAGATTTAGAGGCAGCAAAAGGCAGGAATGCCACTCAACGACAAATAAAATATTAAAAAAAAGTACAAGAAGGAGTGCGTTGGAAACGTATAGTGGAAGTCAGGCCGGGGAATTGTTCGCAGGAAAGATAGCAGTAATAACCACATCATCTATCACATCATGTTGACTGTGTCTGGTCCTGTTGTAGGTGTCTCCCTCTACTGTAGGTGAGGCCACTGAGGCGCAGACACATCACATAAGGTGAGCAAATGTGGGGTAGAGGAAATAGTAGACGGTGCTAAAGAACGGAGAATGGGGGAAGAAACAGGGCACCGAGAGAAATTCAAGTTAGCACAGCCGGAAAAGCACCTGGTTCTGCCAGTGATCTGCTGGTGACTGGCTCCCGCTCGGCGCTGCTGGCTATCGCGACAACCTCCACCTTACGGACAACACCGTGAGCGAGTCTGAGTTTTTCTACCCTGACTGGTTTCACTCCCATCCTGCGCCTCCTCGTCAACCTGTCCTCAGCGGCAGTGCAGAACAGTAAAAAGAACCATCGGTCTCTCCAGAGGTGTCTCGGTCAGCCGCCTTCTTCACCGATCCTCACTTGCTGCGCATCTGTTTCAGGCCTGTGAGAAGTGACAGGTGTGTTGAGAAACGGGCTCCAGAGATCAAGGGGAAAAGGCAGCGAAGGCTTCACAGAAGCAGACCAGCTGTGCTTGGAGTCCCCCAAACAGAGTTCCCGGCCGGAGAGATGTCAGTAGAGAAACACACGATGTGGACTTTTGCAGTGCAGCCTGGAAAATGGGGTTCACACTCTCATACACCTGACGGTACACCAACTTACACGTGAGAGAAGCAACTTCTTTCCCAGGACTTCTGTCAAACTTGAAAGTCGAGTAGAGAAAACATCAAAGTGGTAAATCAAATTCTCAAGTTTCACGCATTTTTTTTTTCTTTTCTTTTTTGGCTGCGCTTCGCAGCTGGCGGGATCTCATTTCCCAGACTAGGGATCAAATCCTGGCCCTGGGAGTGAAAGTGCCGAGTCCTAACCATTGGACCTCCAGGGAATTCCCTAAAATTTCACACATCTTAAATGCAGACAAAACATAACCAAAAATAGCCCAGTGATGGCAAAACTTGTTAGGCCACCTGCATTCACATAACTTACACACACACAGAATCAATATCGGGCCCATCTCTTTATCATTGCTCTTTTATACTTATTTGTATGCCTTACCTGGGTTTACAGATGTAAACCCAACCAAGAATGACAGGGCCCTGTCATGCAACTTAGAGCCCTAGAAGAGTGAAGAATTTTGGACCCCACTTGGAAGAATTCTCCCAGACTTTCCCCTGCTGACCCAATTTCTTTTTTTTTCCTCGTGTTTTTCATAGTAATTTGAGATGAGTCAGTACAGTCCCTGCATCCGAGGCTCCGGACCACCAGAGGTTCTCTTGCAACCCCTCCAAGCCGACCCAGGACTCTGGGAGGCCAGGACCATCACTCAGTCCTGTCACTCTTCTCCAGGTGGATTTTGATCTGTGCCTCAGCTAACATAAGAGTTGTCATCTGACTTCCTTGGGGAGACAGTAAACAAATTCAATGCAACACAATTAACACCAAAGAACCAGCTGGACTGAGCAATAAGCGCCACAGAAAGCTGTCTCACGTGAGTCGTATTTCTTTTGGGTTACCTTTAATGCTAAATCGTCAATAGGACTTGACAGCTTTCCTAGATTCATCTTGTTTCAATTAATGCTAAAATTATTCTCTTTCTGATCCTTAAATTGTAGCTGCTTGTCAGTGGAAGCCCCTTTAAATTGGTCCCTTGGTCCTTTCAGCATTGCCCTGGCAATTTGAGAGCATCCTTGTTTCCTGGTAGAAGTTCACACTTCGGGCCTATCTATAATTTTTCCTGGATGCAGGAGAATGTTCAGGGAGCTTGATTGATTGATTGATTTTTAGTGAAGAGTAAAAGAAAAGAGCCAAATCTGGGTGTCAGGACAAAAGTCCCTGGCTCCCCCACTTCTGACGTACCCTAGGGAAATCCTTTAAAGGATGTAAGCTTACACTGAGAGCTCTATTCAATTGTAGCTTTGCTAGATCTTTCCTTTTTTTTTTTTTCAAATAAACCTCAACATCATTACTCTACAAAATTATTTACCTAAATCTCTCACTCAAGAGTAATTGTATTCCTTTTTGCTTTCATGTTTTAAACTTTTATTAGAAAATTTAAAGTAGACAGAATGGTATTAGGAAACCCCAAGTACTCATCACTCAGCTTCAACGCTTTTCTCTCTTCCACCATTTCTGTTTTATCTCTACATCTACCACTTCCCATCCCACTGCCTCTTTTCTTCATAATCCTCATAGATTTCATGGAATAGCCTTCTATCGTCACTCTATTGATCATCTCCCTTTCCCTCTGGTTCTTTTATGTGTAAAACTTCAAGGTTAGGAAATAATATTAATAGCTACAAATCTCATGAATTGGGTCCTTACCGTGGACTAGAAACTGTTCTAGATGCTGGGCATCATTGACTCCTTTGCACCCTTGCAACAAACGTACGGTGTGCCACTATTAAAAGGAAACTTCAGGGCTTCCCTGGTGGCGCAGTGGTTGAGAGTCCGCCTACCGGTGCAGGGAATACGGGTTCGTGCCCCGGTCCGGGAAGATCCCATATGCCCTAGAGCGGCTGGGCCCGTGAGCCATGGCCGCTAAGCCTGCGCGTCTAGAGCCTGTGCTCTGCAACGGGAGGGGCCGCGGCAGGGGGAGGCCCGCGTACCAAAAAAAAGGAAACTTCATTCACTCGTTCACTTTCATTGCAGTGAAAAAGACAGAACGGGTCCCTGCCCTCCCTCCTGGTGTTTACCTTCTGATGGGCAATTAAAATAACAAACAACAAATAAACAGGTAGAAAAATAATCTCAGAGAGCGATAAGGACTGTGAGAAAATTAATGAGGGTGATCTGATAGAATGTCAGGCAGAGCACAGTATTAGAGAGGTAGGCCAGAAAAGATGCATCAGAAGAGGTGACAATGAGCTGAGGCAGGAAGATAAGAAAGAGCTAGCCTTCCAGATATCTTGGGGAAGAGGCCTTTGGGAGAGGGAGCAGAGAGTTCAAAGGCCCTGAAGTAGGAGTAAACTTGGTGGGTTCAAGGACGGAAGACCAGGGGCTTGGAGGCTAAGGAGCCACACCTATACCTCCTTGGCTGTGCATTCGGATGACTGCCTCCGCACCATTTGCTGGTTTTGTTTGCAGGTGGATAGAAAAATGAGTGGAGGACACGGGATCTTATGTCTTTGAGGACTCCCAGGCAAATGAAGAACAGAGTAGAGTTTTTAACACAATGTGGAGTTTTTAAGGACAAATGAATTAACACATAGGTTCATTCCGAAAATTTCAAATAAACACCAGCTCTAGATTCCAGCTGTGACCTAATCACTGCCTCCCCAGTGCCTCCCTCGCCTCACCACGAATTGAAGGTTCAGATAAATTCTGTAATTGTCATCTAAAATGTCTAAGAGAATATCACCAGTGGCTTAGATGTTCAGGAAGATGCCTTTTGGTAACCTTAATTCATGAAAGAACCAGTGAAAGGGATTGTTCCATTTGTTTCAGAAATTTCTAGCTTCATAAGAAGAACAACAATATTTGTAAATTAAATTTAAAGCCTTGAGGAAAACTAGACTTTAACATTTGCAACTGTAATACATTGAATATTAATCACAAAAGAAGTATGTATTGAAAAGAATACATACTTTTCCCTATTCAAAAGACTCCCCCTTGCCCTTAGGCGCTAAACATCTCAAATGATAGCAGAGAGGGTTTCCCAAAATAGCCAGTGATTTTAGTTCAGTTGGTCCTGACACAGAATAGAGGAGCAGGTCATTCTGGGTCGTCTTTTTTGGCCACTCTTCCTTTTGCAGGCAGTCCTCCAGAATTAGCTTGCTCTGGTTGACATTTTGTCTTCCTCCTTACCCACAATTCACATTCCCCATGACACCAGCATGTGACTGAGACGTGCCTTTTTCTTGGGGGGACTTGCACCCTTAAACCAATGTGATATGACATAAACAGCAATGAAATAATGGGTGAGCATTTGATAGTGATTGAACCTTCTCTCCTGATGCTACACAGACCATAGAAGAATGATTTTCTCAAGTTTAGTAAAGGGAAACCAGTGGCTGTTAAAGAAAAAGATGATACTGGAGTATTTTTAGACTAGTTAGAATATAGCCATGAATATATTAAACCTGGAAATAATCTTCTGCTTCAAATGAGATTTTTAAATAAGAATATTCGTGTGGATGGTTGATTAATAATTTACATATAAATTATATATAATCATTGTTTTAGACCACTTCACAAACTACATGCATGATCTAATAATTTATATATCCCCCATATGACACCAAGACCTTGTATAACATCACATACAAATTTTTTTTTTTTAATTTATTTATTTTATTATTTATTTATTTATTTAGGCTGTGTTGGGTCTTTTGTTGCTGTGCACGGGCTTTCTCTAGTTGCGGTGAGCGGGGGCTACTCTTCGTTGCAGTGCACGGGCTTCTCATTGCGATGGCTTGTCTTGTTGCAGAGCACGGGCTCTAGGCACATGGGCTTCAGTAGCTGTGGCACACGGGCTCCAGAGCACAGGCTCAGTAGTTGTTGCGTACGGGCTTAGCTGCTCCGCAGCATGTGGGATCTTCCCAGACCAGGGCTTGAACCCGTGTCTCCTAGATTGGCAGGTGGATTCTTAACCACTGCGCCACCAGGGAAGCCCCACATACAAATTTAATGTCTTATATCTGGTTGGAGTCTCCTTGTCCAGGGAGAAAATTTGCCGAGTAAAAAATAATTGAGCAGGCCTTTCCAATGATGTCATGGCTTTGCAAGTGAAGAAAACATGATGGCCTCCCACAGAAACAGGACTGAAAAGAGAAAAAATAACGTTGTCCTATAGAACTGGATTAGAAACCATAAATTAGAGTGACAATGTGATCTTCAAAATCTTTTGTCCAAGTATGTGCCTGTGAGAGGCAAAAGGAAGGTCCCTCTCCCTGCTGGCCCTGCAATGGTTATTATCCTATAGGACAGACAGTGAGGGGCCCTGTTAATTTTAAGGGGGTAGGGACAGTCACATGTTAGGTTTGCTGTTAAAGCATCCCGACGCCACCAAGGCAGTGAAGAAACAGTCAATCTTATTCATGACTGGTGGGAGGTAAGATCACCCTGTAGGACCCATAGCCTGGTGATTTGTCTATTTTACATTACAACTTCATCTATACCTTGACCCAGGAATCTTACTCCTTGGGAATTTGCCTTACAGATATAAGTTCAAAAGCGCAAAATGACAACACGACCTGCTTATTAACTGCAGCATTGATTGTAATAGCAAGAGATTGGAAACTATGAATATCCATCAGTAGGTGATCTGTTAAACTAGGGTTCATCTACAGTGGAATATTATGCAGCTGCAAAAAAAGACTGAGGAAAATTTCTATGTCTTGAGATGGAAAGATCATCAAAATATAACAGAGCTGTAATTATATTTTTGTGTAAAATAGGGGAAAACAAAAATATATTTGCATTAAAAAACTCTGGAAGAATATGTACATAGATACAAAACTTGTTACCTAGGAAGGGAGGATGGAAGTTAGATTCTTTTCACTGAATATCTTTATAGATGGTTCAATTTTTGAACAGTACAGTTTATTACCTACTCAAAAGATGTTTTAAAAACTCATTTTGTGGTGCAGCCTCTGTGGAAAATGGTATGGCAATTCCACAAAAAAGTAAACAGGGAAATACCATATATCAGCAAATCCACTTCTAGATATATACCCAAAAGAGGTGAAAGCAGGAACTCGAACATGTGTACTAGTAGTACACCCGTGTTCATAGCAGCATTATCCACAATCGCCAAAAGATGGAAGGGACCCAAGTGTCTATCGAGAGATAAATGGACAAACAAAATGTGGTATATACATACAATCGAATATTATGTAGCCTTAAAAGGAAGGAATTCGGACACATGCTACAACATGGAAGAACCTTGAAGACATTATGCTAAGTGAAATAAGCCAATCACAAAAGGACAAATATTGTATGGTTCATCTTATATGAGGTCCCTAGAGTAGTCAAATTCATAGAGACAGAGAGTAGAATGGTGGTTGCCAGGGGCTGGAAGAAAGATAGTTAGGGAGTTAATGTTCACTGGGTACAGAGTTGCAGCTGGGGAATATGAAAAAGTTCTGGAGATGGATGGTGGTGATGGTTGCCCAACAATGTGAATGTGTTTAAAGCACAGAGCTGTGAACTTTAAAATGGTGAAAATGAACAAGGTCCTACTGTATAGCACAGGGAACTATATTCAATATCTTGTAATAAACCATAATGGAAAAGAATCTGAAAAACAACCTATATATCTATATATATTATCTTTGCTGTACACCAGAAGCTAACACAACATTGTATATCAACTATACTTCAATTTTTTAAAATGGTGAAAGTGGTACATTTTATTATGTATGTCTTAAAAAATTAAAAAAAAAAATTTTTTTAACCCCCCAAAAGTTTTAAAAACCCACTTTGTTAGTAGGTAAAGGATAGATTAATCAATGAACCGGAGAGTGACAACAAAACGGCCTCGTGAATATCACACACACGGAATTTCCCGTACAGGATTTCTTCCGAAAGCGGGTCAGGCAAGGAAGTGCTTCGTGTGACCAAAACACACACACTTCGCCCAACGTGGGGCTCGAACCCACGACCCTGAGATTAAGAGTCTCATGCTCTACCGACTGAGCTAGCCGGGCGTGTGTGCCCCGTCTTTCAATAATTCTTACTTCAAGGTAGGATTCGGGCTGTATCTAGCTCCAGGTTTGAAGTTAGTTGGGACAAGATCTGGCCACTAAAGACAAGATTCTTAGCAACCCAGGAAACTCAAACTCTACCGACCGTGCTTGACTGACCGTCCCTCCCACTTCCGTCCGTTTTCTTCTTGCCCTTTTCTGCCAGGGACCTCGCCCTTTTCCATCCCTGGAAAACGTACGGCTCAGTGCAGGGAAAACCTGCGCACGCTGATGCCATCGACGAGCTCACCCTGTGATTTTTCAGTCGGAAGTTTAAAGGCAGAGCCGCGGGCTTGGGCTTGTAGTGGGTGAGGGCCGCCGGCTCCTCCAACCTGAGCAAACTCCACTCTTTAGGAATTTTCCTAGTGTTCTGCGTTTCGAAACTTGGAAGAAGAGGAAGCAAAACGGTCACGCATACCTGCGCTGGAGATGCCGGGGATCGAACCCGGGGCCTCATACATGCAAAGCATGCGCTCTACCACTGAGCTACATCCCCACTCTCCGACACCGCATTTTCCATGTTCCCTTAGTCCTTTATTGGCGAAAGGCAAGGGTGAATGAATAGCATCGCCAGTCGCGACAACCCAAACGCAGCAAAGCTCGGCGGCCAGCGCCGGGAGCTGTTCCAGGGTCCTCTACTGATTCTAGGCGAGCGGACCTCTACCGAGGGTCGCCCGGGGGGAACACAGGACCGGGATAAACCCTTGGAGGCAGCGGGGAAAAAGAAGGGAAAGTCATCCGGCACGATACCCAAAATGAACTGTGAGCCGAAAAAAGGAAAGTTAAGACTGGGTGCAGGATGTTACTTTTGTTAAACAAAAAGAGGGGGGAGTGTAGCAAAATATGTAATATTTGTATAAAGTAATTCAGAATTGCAAAGTTGATTGGGACGTAGGTGATGGGCAGATTTTTCACTGTTAACCGCTCTGTATATCTGAATTTTGACCCACATTTAAATCAATTCAATCCAAGAAAAGTTTACCGAGCTCTACTCTGTACCAAGAACTGCTCTAGAAAACTGGAGGTTCAACCGTGAACAAAACTGACATAGTCCATTACATCTATCAGCTCCTATTCCAGAGGAGGTAGAGTGCTAGAGAGAAAACAGAGCCAGCGTTGAGGGAGAGAATATAGTAATGTGTGATTCTGAGAAGGTGACTTTTGAAAAAAGGCTTGAAGGAGATGGGACCTGAGCCATGCAGGTATCTGAGGAAAGAGAGGTCCAAGTAAAGGTTAACAGCCAGTTTAAAGGCCCTGAAGTAGGATCTTTCTGACTTGTTATTGCAGGAATAGTAAGGAGGTCCATGTGGCAGGGGAGAGTGATAGGAGATGAGGGTGGAGAGGTTGTGTGCAGGGGATGGAGAGGAAGAATGGGTAGGGCCTTTAGACGATTGTGAAGACTTCGACTTTTACTCTGAGAGAGATGGGAGCCACAGGGGGATTTCAGCAAAGGAGAGCCCCTATCTGATTTAACATTTTAACAGGATTGTTCTCACAGCTGGATGGAGAAGACAGGGCAGGAGTGGGGCAGAAGGGGAGAAAACTGTTGTGATCATCAAATTATAGGAGATGATGCGGTGGAGGGGGTGAGAGAGTGAGGAGATGCTGAGGACTGTGAGTGGGGCCTTCTCATTTCCCCTGTGTGTCAGAGGACTCACCCCTTTGGGCCTGAGCACCTGGAGGGGTGGAGTTGTTAACTGGGATGGGGTGGGGAAGGCTGTGGGCAGAGTAGGTAGGTGGAGGGGCAGAGCAGAAGTGCATTGTGGAAACGGTGAGTGTGTGCCCTTAGAATGCTGCATGTGGATGCTGCCCAGTGAGTTGGATGTGGGAGCCAGGCATCCTAGGAAGAGCTGGGCTGGGGCTTTGTACTGTGGGGCAGGGAGAAGGTCTTTTAAGCAAGAAAGTGAAAGAGATCACAAGGAAGTGAGTATAGACAGAAGTCCAAGGGTTGAGCAAGGGCAGGGAGAGGAGGAGGAAACCACCGCGGTGGCCAAGAAGTGGGTAGGAGGCCATGGAGGTGGGAGGAGAGTCAGGGAGTACAGCATCCCAGAAGGCGCTGAGAAAGGGTGTCTGGAAGGGGGAAGCATCAGGGGAGAGGGGAGGTAAGGCCTGAGAAGGGGCCTACTTTCACCTTTGGGTTAGGATCGCTGTGGTGACCTTGACAAGAGCAGTTTCTGAGGAGGTTGGGGAAGAAAATCTGCCCCAAGTGCCCTCCAGAGGGAGTGGGGTGAGAGAGGGTGTGAGCAAATACAATGGCAGTTCTGGGCGGTGGGTAGGGGGACTGTAGAAATGAGCTAGAGAAACAAAGGATTGGGTTTTGGAGGGGTATAACACCGAATAAAGTGGGGGAATTGACTGTAACTGTATTACTTGCTTAAAAAAACAAAACAAAAATAAAGAATAAACGGGGAGGCGGGGGGACACAATCGCGGGAGAGGTAGCTACAAAAGTGGATACAAGGCCACGCTTGGGGGTCGGGGACAAGAGTCAGGTTCCAGACTCTAAATTTAGCTCAGCACAGGGCCGGACAAACCTGAGCTCCGGGAACCTGACACTGGTCCGGCGCCAGGCCCTCGGGCTGTGCTGGCTGGGCCTCGGGCGGCAACTGGGAGTGGCGCCCAAGTGGGCGTGTGCTTCCACCTGTCCCGGCCCGTTTCCCAAGGCTGACTGGGTCAGGCTGGGGCGGCCTAGACAGGCTCGCGTTAGGGCTGAGAGAAGGGAGAGACGGAGAGAGGGCGCCGCGGGACCCAGGAGGCCGCAGGCCAAGGCGGGATATTGAGGGGCCCAGAACTGGAGCGCAGAGCACTGGCCTGCACTGAGATCCCCTCGCCCTGTGCTACCCGGTCAGCTATCAAAACGCACCCTCCCCTCACGTTTCCCATCCTGGCGCACCCTCAGCTCAAGTCTCTGCCAGCAGGCGTCAGCCCCGCCCTTCTTCTTCCCGTGGGCGCTCGGAGGCCCGCCCCGGCCGCTACGCTGGGAGAGGCGTACCGTAGGGTAGGGTAACCTCTCCCGCGCCGCCCGACTTGGGTGAACTGAGGGTGCGCATGGCGGCGGTGGGGCCGTGGACTGGCCCGGGCGCTGGGGCCGAGGCGCTGGCGCTGGCGGTAGAGCTGCAGGGCGAGGTGACCTGCTCCATCTGCCTGGAGCTCTTCCGGGAGCCGGTGTCCGTCGAGTGCGGCCACAGCTTCTGCCGCGCCTGTATCGAGCGCTGCTGGGAGCGCTCGGGCGCCGGGGCCACCGCCGCGTCCCACATGTTGTCCTGCTCGCTGCCCTGCCCGCAGTGTCGCGAGCCCGCGCGCCCGGGCCAGCTGCGGCCCAACCGGCAGCTGGCCGCGGTGGCCACGCTGCTGCGGCGCTTCAGCCTGACAGCGGGCGCGCAGGGGGAACGCGGGCCTCCGGAGGCGGGGGCGGCCGGGTGCGCGCAGCACCACGAACCGCTCAAGCTCTACTGTCAGGACGATGGACGTGCCATTTGCGTGGTGTGCGACCGCGCCCGCGAGCACCGCGCTCACGCCGTGTTACCCCTGGACGAGGCGGTGCAGGAGGCCAAGGTGAGCGCCGTCCCCACCCCTACGCGTCCCCGGGACCCCCAGTCCCCGTTCTGCGTTCCCGCGCAGGCAGGAAGGCCCAGGTGAGCCCCTGCTTCTTTTCCCTTATCCCATGCTGCGCAGCATTGGCTTCGGGACTGAGCGCGGCTCTCCCTCTGTCACTCCCGACACCACCAATACCACCTTCCCAAACCCCTCGCGTTTCCCTTTGGGCCCCTACTGGGCCGGCGGCGTGATGCCCCACAGATTTGGAGATTTTCTTTCTGTCGGTACCTGGCTTTGAGCGGTTTCTCCGTCACACCCACACATTCGCTACCCCCACTCTTCAGCCCTTTCCCTGGACATAGCTCTGTTCGGTGTTCTCACCTTCTGTGGCCGAGTGGGACGACCTTCCCAAGAGGTCGGGGTAAGGGGGTGGGTGGCTCCAGGGCTGAGTAGAGAGCCAAGAGCCATCTGGGATTCTGGCACCTCCCATTCCTGCCAACTTGCTAGGGTGTGCGCAGACGCCTCTGGCACAGTCCCCAGTCTTTCTTTGCTCTTACCCTGCTCCAGCTCTCCCACCCAGAGGGCTTTCTGATGGTGGTGAGGAGAGCAGAAGAGAGGACTAGGCAGGTTGGGCTGCTGGGGGGCTTGATGTCAGCCTGGATGGTGCACAGATGGTCTCGAGGACGGGAGGCCCTGAGGCCTTTGGAGTCACCCAGCAGCTGTCCTGTACCCTTATGTGCAGCCTGTGCAGGCTGTAGCCATCCCGACGTCCAGAGGTGGCTTCAACCCTGCCGCCTCTTCCTCAATGAACAGGGCCTTCCCTTTCTCCTGGGTGGCTTCAGGAAGGCACAAGTGGGAGTTGCCAGAATCCTCTCCCCACAGTGTCCTCCTTCTCACTCTTCCGCAGGAGCTCCTGGAGTCCAGGCTGAAGGTCTTGAAGAAGGATCTGGAGGACTATGAGGCATTTCGTTCCACCGAAGAGAAGGAGAGCAAGGAGCTCCTGGTGAGCATGGCAACCCCCAGGTTGGCTCCCCTGGATGACAGCAGAGGGCCACCCACCACTCTGGCTAGGTGTGTGTGGCTTTGGAGTGTGTGCCTGGGGAACAGCAGAGGTGGAGTTTAGAAATATAATGAGATGCATATTATATAGGGTGACCGTGTAATTTATTATATAACCAGAGCTTTTGAGAGTGAAAGGGAGGGCTAAAATAATTATTTTAGGACAGCTGGCTTGAAGTGGAACTGTCCAGGTGAATCAGGATGTATAGTCCCCCTAATATTACATAACACCCCAGTTAGGGTCTGTGGAGCATCTTGTAATGGAACACATGAATATTTCTATAGAGAAACATATGAATATTCATACTAAGTGGGAGCCTTCTGTCAGTCTATGGTATATTTTACCACCAAAAGAGTTATGAAAAAAACTTTCATTTTTAGAGTTTTTTCGATTTTGAAATCGAGACTAGGGGAGCGGGGTGGGGGGGATGGGGGAGGGGATGGCAGAGCTGCTCCCCACCCAGCAGAGGGCAGGAGGTTCCGGGACTTGGGTTTTCAGCAGCCGATTGTGCTAGCACCCCCGCTGCCCAGGGCTTGGGGTGGTATTTTGTCTTCCTTGAAGTGGAACAGGAAAGTGAAATGGGGTTCATTTTGGTTAAGGTGGGCAAATGTGGGTCACTGTCATTTTCTATCTCGAAAATTCAGTTCCTAGCTCAAAAACTAGGGGTTAAGAGAATGAAAGGATCCACTAAGGCCTGTTAGGGCAGGGCTCTTAAGTCCTAGAGTTGGAAAATGGAGGGAGAGCAACCTGAGGGTCGCCCCCTCCCCTTAAGGGAAGGAGGTGTGGGGTGAAGGGGAGGACCCTGTGTACAGGTGCCCCAGGGTCCTTTCCTGACCCTGAACTGCACCTGGTACACCTGCATCCCATGCACATCTCAGGCATTCTCTTCTGAACACTCACTTCCCTCCACAAGGAAGGGCTCACCCCTCACCCCTCCAGATCTCCACCCTGCTCTGCTGGAAAAAAAGAGTAAGCATGTGGGGCTTCCCTGGTGGCGCAGTGGTTGAGAGTCTGCCTGCCGATGCAGGGGGCGTGGGTTCGTGCCCCGGTCCGGGAGGATCCCACATGCCGCAGAGCGGCTGGCCCCGTGAGCCATGGCCGCTGAGCCTGCGCGTCCGGAGCCTGTGCTCCGCAACGGAAGAGGCCCGCGTACCGGAAAGAAAAAAAAAAAAAGAGTAAGCATGTGGCTCTTCGGCCATTGCTGTACATCCATGATCCAGAGGGCCTTCTCCAGCTTGGGCAGCGTCATGGTCTCTGACCCCACACCCCATGACATTGCTTAGCACTTTCTACTCTGTCCTACCCCCACCCAGCCAACCCCCCTGTGGCCCACACATCCTTTATGATTACAAAATGCCTGCTTAATGAGACAACCATTGGTGCTATGAGAACAAGGAGAAGGAATATTTTTATTTGAAAATGCTCTTGCCATTTAGAGGAGTAGTTCTCAACTGGTGGCAGTTTTGGGCCCCAGGGGACATTTGGCAATGTCTGGAGATATTTTTGGTTGTCAGCACTGGGGCAGGGGTGCTACTGGTGTTTACCGGTAGAGGCCAGGGTACTGCTTAAACATCCTGCAATGCATAGGACAGCCCTCCACCACAAATAATTATCTTGCCCCAAATGTCAATAGCGCCGAGGTTGGAAACCCCGATTTAGAGTGTTTTGGTGAAAATTGTCCCACTTGTGTTATTTCCTTGGGAGACCGTATGCTATAATTGCAAGAAGCTTGGACTCTGGGGTCAGACTCCCTGGATTAGAATCCTGACTTCCCACTTCCTGGTAATGCACCTCTCTGTCTTGGTCTTCTCATTTGTAAATCAGGATGAGAGTGTACCCACGTCACTGGGTGGTTGTCAGCATTGAGGGAGTTAACGCCTGTAAAGTTCCCTGTGCTGTTGCTGCCTGCTTGCCCAAATCCTGAAGACTGGGGAGCATCGAACTGAACCCAGGTCTCCTAACTTCAGAACCCACTTATAGTCTCCTCTTCCAGCCACCCCCTCCCCACCTAGAATTTTCAGGGAAGAGGAACTTTGACATTTGAGCTTGTCCTGGAGGGATGGAATCCTTCTCACTGGCCGCGAGAGGCCTCACTTGTTATATCATGCAGAGTCCCTCCCAGGTGTTCACGTAAAGACTCAAGAGGGTCAGGAGCGAGAGTCTGTGTCTGAAATCACAGGGGTGAAAATCCTGTGGATAGTGGGCATGGAAAGAATAGGATGGAAAGCTTGCACACAGCATACTCTTACTTAGGTCGTTGTGGGTGTGCTGTTACCTCTGATCACTGGCATTGATTTTCCTTCCTTCTTTCTACTTCCCTGCATTTCCAGGTTTTATATTATGAACTTGTGTTGCTTTTACAGTTGCTAAACAGAAAAGGTGCCCTTTAAAATGAAGTAAAGTGAAGAGTGAAAGTTGGAGGGGTGACCAATGCTAAAGTACAAAATTCAAATGAGTAAAACTTAAAGATCTTATTGGCTTTATTCAGTGGTTCATAAATCAGCCAACATCCCATCTTGCAGAAAGAAAGAAGTTCTGAAGAGCTATACAAGGCGAGAGACTTTACAGGCAGAGGAAGCAGGAACAAGGAAGTTGTACTAGGCAAAAAAGTGGGTTGGCCACAGAGGCTCATGAGTAGAAGAGTTGTTTTGACGGTTAAGAAGGCTTTTCATTGGCCCAACAGCACGGGCTCCCACTCACCAAGAATGACCTAGCAGCTGCTGCTGCCCAGTGTTCAGCCTGGCAGCAGCAGAACCACTGCAGAGGCCTGATACAACATCATCCTTGAAGGAAACCAGTTACTTGGTAGCAGATGGATTGCACTGGACCTCTTCCACCCTGGGAGGGACAGCATTTTATCTTGGCTGGAACTGACAACATTTCTGAGTAAGAGTTGTCTTTTCTGCCTTCAGAGCCCAAGCCAGCACTACCAAGGACTTATAGACTGATTCATCAACATGATTTATGATCCCAAAGTAGTTTGGGTGTCCGATTAGAGAGGGAATTTAAACATAAGAAGTGCTGTGAAGGTAGAAGTATTTTAAATTTATTTCCAATCTTGCAGTTTTGGTATCCTATTAGTACATGTTTTTAATGCTGTGAATGTGCTTCTTTAAATGTGAGACCCGCCATCATCTCTCCATGTAGATACTTGCGTCACCCTTGCAGCCTAACAATGAATTAGGGTACTTTGTTGGCCTGCTTGTCTGACAGCCAGTGACATCAATGATTTACTTTAAGTTTCTATGTCTTAAAATGAGTTTTCAGCAGCAGCCCCCACTCCACCCCCCACTTCCACAAAGCCACACCTTAAAGTTGCCTTATAAATCATATATTAAATCATTGCTGAAAATGTTGAACTAAGCCGAAGTGAGCAAAAGTTATACGGCGTTATGTTTGAGATCTCAGTGTGTGCTATCAAAGATGTTTTCCAACTCTACAATAACTTGAAACCATCGTGTGTTTGGATGCTCTAATTTCAGCAGAATAAAGATCACAAATCTGGTCACACGCACAAAAAAGTGGGTTGGCTATTGCAAAGTTGCTTTCCCTGTAGGGGATGGCAGGGGTTTATCAGGCAGATTACTGAACAGATACTGATCAGGCCGTTCCTTATAGGCTGGTTTAAGATAACATTTGTGGGAGAGCTGAAACTGTCATTAGGTCTCGGTTTGGTGATGTGGGGCTTAACATAAGCGACTCCATTTGGGGCCTGTTGTCTTGCTTTGAACACAAAATAAATGTGTTTGGGGACCTCAGTTTAATCCTTACAGTGATTGCAGGAGGCACTATTTTATCCCTCCCACTTTTCAAATAAGGAAACTGCAGGCCTGGGGGTTTCTGGGGTGAGTCTGAAGTTGCCCTAGGTTGGTGGGAGAGCCCAGGTCTAAAGAGACACATGGGCGCAACTGTGACAGGGAAAGGGAAGGCACGTGTTGAGGCTGCTGCGTGCTCGGAATTGGGACATTTAAACTAGAGCGTGTGCACGGTGGGCATGCACGCGTGAGTCTCTGACCCCTGAGCAGTGAGTGGGATGCACCCCTGCCCTGTGGGATGGCTCAGAGGTTTCTATCCAAATGCTGTGTCTCAGATGCCCACATCCCTTTGCCCTCTTCAACTTCACCTCTCCTGGGACAGAAGCAGATGGCAGCCGAGCGAGAGAAGGTTGGGGCAGAGTTCCAGGCTCTGCGGGCCTTCCTGGTGGAACAGGAGGGTCGGCTCCTGGGCCGCCTGGAGGAGCTGTCCCGGGAGGTGACACAGAAGCAGAATGAGAACCTGGCCCAGCTTGGGGGTGAGATTGCCCAGCTCTCCAAGCTCAGCAGCGAGATCCAGGAGACAACTTGCAAGCCTGATCTTGACTTTCTCCAGGTGAGCCTGGCTTGGCCAGGGTATGAGTCATTTATCCTAAGGCAGGAGGCATGAATTTATCCCTCCCACTTTTCAAATGAGGAAACAAGAATGGCGGCGAGAACAGAACCAGATCCTATGAGTTTAGTAGAATCACACATCTGGAGCCAAAGTGGACTAGAGAGAGGAGCGCTGATTTTCCTGGGGTTAGAGGTCTAAAGGGATGTGATAAAAACTTTCTTGACCATGATCCACAATAATATCTCTTACAATGTATTCTATTATATACGTTGTGACAAAAGTCTCAGAAAATGAATGACACTTACCCGTACTACGTGTGACACACTTCGATGTTTTTTATTCTTATTTCCTTCTAAAATAAATAGTCACAATCCATGAAATAAACTTCACAAGTCACAAATGGATCAAGAATGGTCATTTAAGTGAATTCCCTGGACTCTCTACTTCCACTGCCGGGGGCCTGGGTTCAATCCATGGTCAGGTAACTAAGATACCACAAAGCCATGAGGCCAAAACAAAACAAAACAAAAAAGGTCGTTTAAAAGGCGCTAATCTGAGTGATGTCCAGTTGTTGCATAAGAGCTGTCACTTGTCTTGGGTGATGTTGAAAGCAGAGGCAACATTGGATCCTAGCACTTGGCTCCAGTGATGCTGCTGTAATAAATGGGAGCATCGGGAAACTCTTGCCACCTGGGGCCCATGCAGGAGGTAGGGGGTGATACACCTGCTTATTGCTTATTCCCCTGGAAGGAGGGAAGGGGCCAGTTTTATTTTCTCAAAGGTGAATGCTGATTTGGTTTTCTCTCATTGTTCTTTCCAGGAATTCAAAAACACACTAAGCAGGTGAGTGGACCTAACAATACCTCGGGCCTCTCTAAGCTGGCTCTTCTTTTCCACTTAGCTTCCTGTCTTCATTCCCCACCCCTGACCTCTCACCTCCCGATGCCCTCCCTGCCTTACCTGGGTACCTTCTGAGGCAAACATCTACTGCCTGCCCGTGGGTATTCGGCACGGGGTCAGGCTCTCCTTTTCACCTCTCCCCACCCAGAGGACCTCACCATCCTAATTGTCAAGTAGCCCAGTGGGAGTGGGACAGTGTTAGTGGGCCTTCCTCAGGGTCCTTGTCCTGCAGGTGCAGCAATGTGCCTGCCCCCAAGCCAACCACAGTCTCTTCTGAGATGAAGAATAAAGTCTGGAATGTTTCTCTCAAGACCTTTGTCTTAAAGGGGCTGCTCAAGAAGTTCAGAGGTAGGGACTTGTGTGTGGGCCTGGTGGTGACGGTGTGTTTCTGGTGGTTTGGGGTCCTGAAGATGTGCCTTTCCAAAAGCTGTATGATAAAACAGGAACTAGGGTGTGTCAAGGCCAGACTGGTGCGGGGAGGTGGTGGTGGCTAATTTATTTAGAACCCCCGCCCCTACCCCAGGGCATGAAGCTTCCCCTGGGGACAGATGGAGTAGAGGGGCACTGGGGGCAGAAAGAAGGATGAAGAGGGAGAGCTCAGCTCAGAATGGCTCCAGACAAAAGAGGGGGAAGTGGGAGAGGTAGAACTAGAATACAGCCCCTCCCCACCCCCATGATCGGCCCAGCACTTGCCCATCAACTCTAGGGTATCTGGGGAGTGAGTGAACCCCCAGATATTTAACATTTACAGGGGGGCTGTCAGTGTCAAGAGGTGGTGTCACCGTTGTTGCCAAATAGAAATTTCCCATGGCATTCACACACAACCTGCTTTGTTTCTCCTCTTCAGAGGATCTTCGGGGAGAACTGGAGAAAGAGGAGAAAGGTATGATGGCTGTTTTAACAGTAGGTGCCCGTCATTTGGCCATGCAGAGATCCAGTGACTGTCTCTCGGGGCTCTGTGCATGGGTGGTTCCTTCTGCCCATCCACCTCAGCAACTTTGCCATCGACTGCCCTTTCTTCCTCATCCTCACAAGTCTGATTCCTTCAGGCCACAGTGGGGCCCATAGGCCTATAAGTTGTTCCAGAGCAGGAGTTCCCTGCACCTTGAGATACTCAGATCAGGGAGTGCTTGTCGGTCACCTGGACAAGCCTCTCTTCCCTGTTCCCACTCCCAGAGAGATGGAGACTTCTCCTGGGGACAGGGATTGTGTGCAGGAGTCGGGGGAAGCAGGGGGAGACTGAAGACCGGAAGGGAGGTGGTGATCACTCCTGCAGGGCTCTGGGGTGAGTGGGATCTAACCCCAAGGGGAAGGGAAGTGGGGAGGGGAGGACACATATTCCTGAAGCTGATGTGACTGAGCTAAATCAGATCTTACTCGGGAAGAATCTAAACCAACCGAGTCAGACTATGTCCTCCTCTGCTCAGAACCCTGCGACAGCCCCGCCTCTCTCACTCAGTAAGGGCTGGAGTTCTTGCAGTGGTCTTGAAGGCCCTACGGGATCTGGAGCCTCACTGCACACTCTTCCCCTGGTTCACTCCGTGCAGCCACACACAGTCCTTGCTGCTCCTGGAAGGCACCAAGCACACAGCTGCTTAAGGGCCTTTGCACTGCACCGGCTACGCCAGGGCCTGGAACACCCTTCCCCCAGACAGCTGCAGATCTGACTTCCTATCTCCTTGATGTCTGTGCTCAAATGCACCTTTTCAGTAAGGCCTTCCCTGGCCCCTCTAGTTGAAATTACAGCCTGCTCTCCTGATCCCTCTATCATGTGTTGTCTCTCCTCCTTCTCCTCACAGAAAGGAAGCTTCAGGAGGGCAGGGATACTCCACTGTGGGATTCTCAGGGCCTAGAACAGACCTGGAACATAGTAGCACTTGCAGCAAGTGTGCATATTTTAACTTTTTATTATGGAAAATTTCAAACATACACTAAAGTAGAGAGAAGAGCATGACGAGTATTATGTACTCATCGTACACCTCCATCAATTATTGACTCGTGGCTAGTATTTTTCATAAACACCCCTACCCACTTCTTCCCACTGGATTATTTCGCAGCAAACCACAGATAGCTCTCATTTCCGTAAATATCTCAGTATGTTGTCTCTAAAGAGATAGACTTTAAAAAAAACATAAACACAAAACCATTAAAAAAGCAAACACAAAACCAACATCATAACTAAAAAATTAATGATTCTTTCCAGTATCTAGTGTCCGAAATCCCCCACTTGTCTTTTTTCTTAATTTTATTTTTAATTGAAGTATAATTCATTTGCAGTGTTTTGCCAATCTCTGCTGTACAGCCCCAATTTTCTTTTTTTTTTCTCTTTTGCGCTGCCTTGGGTCTTCATTGCTGCACGCGGGCTTTTCTCTAGGTGTGTGAGCGGGGTCTACCCGATGCGCTGCACGGGCTTCTCATTGTGGTGGCTTCGCGGGCTTCAGAAGTTGTGGCTCGCGGGCTCTAGAGCGCAGGCTCAGTCGTTGTGGCGCAGGGGTTTACTTGCTCCACCTGTGGGGTCTTCCGGACCCAGGGCTGCAAACCTGTGTAGCCTGCAGTGGCAGGCAGAGTCTTAACCACTGTGCCAGTAGGGAAGGCCACCCCACGGTCTTTTAAATTGGATTTGTCAATCTGTTTGAATTGAGATCCAAATCAGGTCCATAAATTGCCTTTCTGTGATTTCAACACCTACTTAATGAGGGGGCGGTGGGAGTGGGGCTATGGGAGCCGTGCAAGGACGCTGCATGGGACGTCTCTCCCTGTCTTCCCTCCTCCCCATACCCCGCAGTGGAGCTGACCTTGGACCCCGACACGGCCAACCCCCGCCTCATCCTCTCTCTGGATCTTAAGAGCGTGCGCCTTGGACAGCGGGCCCAGGACCTGCCCAGCCACCCGCGCCGCTTCGACACCAACATGCGAGTTCTGGCATCCTGCGGTTTCTCCTCCGGGAGGCACCACTGGGAGGTGGAAGTGGGCTCCAAGGACGGCTGGGCCTTCGGCGTGGCACGTGAGAGCGTGCGCCGCAAGGGCCTCACGCCCTTCACCCCCGAAGAGGGCGTCTGGGCGCTGCAGCTCAACAGCGGGCAGTACTGGGCGGTGACCAGCCCTGAAAGGACGCCCCTCAGCTGTGGGCACCTGTCCCGCGTGCGGGTCGCCCTGGACCTGGAGGTGGGGGCCGTGTCGTTCTATGCTGCGGAGGACATGCACCACATCTACACCTTCCGTGTCAACTTCCAAGAGCGCGTGTTCCCCCTTTTCTCTGTCTGCTCCACTGGGACCTACTTGCGAATCTGGCCTTGAGGGGCACTGCTCGGCCTCCCTGAGGGGGTCAGTCGGTCATGGGAAGGCATGTTGCCCTCGGATGGAGCCTCCTGGTCACTCTGAGTATGCCCTCCAGACTCTTGTCCCAGGCTGCCTTAGAGGGGCTTCTGCAGACTACAGCATCAAAGACATGAGAATGGGCTGTTGGGGAAAAGGGCTCTGAGGTCAATTGAGCAGGGGAAGAGATGCTTTGGACCCTCCTGGCATGTCTCCTGCCTGTTGTCCACGTGTGGATTTGGCCTGAGCTGTGAGGAGGTGGAGGTGGATGAGGACAGGAGCCCAGCTCCACCAGAGGTGCTTCCTATCACTGCCCCAACTCAGCAGGGCTTCTGGTTCCGTGGAACAAAACCAAGCTCTGGTCCTTTGCCATCCTCAGTTGCAAGGGGGGCAGGTTCGTGCCAGGCCAATCAGGTTCATGATCCCTTCTGCTCTGCCTTCCTGTCAGCTGCCAGCTCTGCCTTCAGAGACCTGAATCTAGCTGGCCTGATGAAGTTGTCTACTCAGGGAGGATCACTGTACTTCCAGCTCAGTGGAGAGTTTGGGCCGGAACTGGTAGGAGACCCTTGATCTGTACATGAGGGCAAAGCCCAGGGTAACAGCATCTAGGCATAGCTGCCGTCCAGTGTGGCTTAGCCTGATGACAGAGTGTATGTACAACACATCCTTGGCCACAGTGACTGCTCCGTGTACTCAAGTTTGCCTAAACCCTTTTCAAGTGCCAAAGTACAGTCTCCCTTGGGTAAGGAGACCAAAGATTCTGGAATTTTGAAACTCAAGGCGGCACGTATAATTTTCCAGAAGCAACTAACACCAGCATGGAAATGCACAGAGCACAGGCATGCCCCTGACAGACACTTCCTGGAGCTTCTCAATTGTATGCCAACAGCAGAAGACCCTGCTGCCACGGCCTGCTCAGCCTGTACCCTGGAGGGTGTTATTCCCTTGGCTAATGGTTCCCCAGCTTCTGCATGGCTGGGCTTCTGGGAGAGTGGAGGTAGGCTGTTCCCTGCTTAGTGTGCTCTGGGAAAGGGGCATGGGGAGATGGAAATACAGACTGTGAGCTCATTTCTAGGGTGTCTTGGCTCATTCTTAACTCCCCCAGTCTGAATGCAAGAGCACAGTTACGAGCAAAGGTTTCTGCCAGACTAGGTGAGCACGTGTGTTTATCTGTGTGAGGAATGTTTGCATGTGTGTTTATATCTCAGGTGTCAGGAGGAAGAGGAGAGGGCGTTTATGAGCATGCGTATAGGGTTTAGGTGCAAACAGACATAGGTCAGTATGGTCACACCCTATTTTTGATTTGTAGTTGTAAAATATTAGCCACCCCATATTTAGGTGAAAGCCAAAGGTTTCCTTCCCCCACTACCTAGCTGCCCAGCTAGATGAAATCCAGTCTCAGACCTAATTCTGTCCTGCACACATTGTTTATAGATAGACGTGTTGGCATGCAGGGGCAGTGACCATCAAACAGTCTGATCTGCAAGCATCTTGGAGTTTCCATGCTCTGTCCCTGAGATACTTCAAGCACACTTTGCATACAAGGGACGGTAAGAGAGATGTTCTTGTCGGGGCAGGCATGACCCTTTTCTAGAGGCAATCTAGAGATATAGCACTAGGGCAGTCAGAATCCAGTGTCCTGTGGGCTGGGGACAGGACCATTGAAGAGTCCAGCCTATAGCAGCATCCCAGAGGGTGAACCCTGTGTGGTGTTCATACATGGAGAGTAGCTCTAGAACACTGTAGCTAATCAGTGTATTTGAATACCACTGATTTCCACAAGGAAAATCCATTTGTAACATTCACTTATTAATTAAATTGCCTAATGCTATCATCAAGCCTTAATGTTATCCAGGCTTGTATGGCTTTTGGATTGAGTAGCACAATTACCCTTTATATCATCTAACAACTGTGCTGAAGTATTGCAACACATTACAGGTCACAGAAGGTAGGGTGACTAGGTTCAGGTCTGGGCACTGCAGGGGTGGCTGTGTTTATATTTTCAGCTTTTGTGTTTGTGAATGTGATTGTGTGTCTATCAGAGTTTGCAGAATAACAATGTAGATATATACATATTCGAAGAGATGTAACAACAGTTACATAACAATTACACGTGGACAGTACGACAGATGTTCTCTCTTGGTCACTAGGGTGGTGCAGTGACTTAGGATGTCACAAGGCTGGTGTGAGAGTATGCCTGTGTGTGTGCATTTTCCTCTCCCATCCTTTGACCATCATAAGATCTCTGAGATGTCTGGGCCTCTGAGAACAATGACTGGCCTAACTTGGGTTCCTTCTGACTCCATCCATTCATTGGTCCTAGATCCTTGTGAGCTGCAACCCCACATCCTTGAAACCAGACCCTCACACCACTCCTCAGCATCCAGACAAGAGGGCACCTAGGGACCTTCCTCTGGCCTGGCCACCCAGTGACCTAAGTCATCTGGCCTTGCAGGGACCAAAGGGTGGGTTGGGCCATCAGACCAAGTTCCACCAACTACAGCCACAGTTTCTGACCATTTCTGGGCTAGGGCTCCTGTCCCTCACCTGGGCTCTCAATCTCTTCCCTTTGTCCCGTGGGTGCTTTGGGGGGCCCCGATGGAACCAGCTCCCCCAAAATTCAAGACGGGCCCCTAAGGATTTCCTTTTCCTAATTTGCCTTAAGTTGCGGTAGGGGCTAGGGACCTCCTGTCCCGTTCCAGTCCTTCACACATCGACCTTTTGATTTTCCCACCTTTCTCTACCAATCTTTCCCTCCTGATCACCAACCCAGACCAGACCTGGATTCCTCTCAGGACAGGCATACTGACACCCTTTCTGTAGCCCTCCTCTCAGAGCCCCGACCTCGGACCCCTACTGTCATAGGACCTCTATCCTCAACAAGTTTTCGCCCCAGACCCCAAAGCCGGGCGGAAGACCCCGGGCCCTCCTCGTATTCAGCCCATTGGTGGCCCCGCCCCCTCCCGCAGCGCGCCCCGCCCTCACCAGATCTCTCACAGCTTCCGCTCCCCAGCGGGCGCAACTCTCTTCCTCTAGCCTCTGGGCTCTCTCCCAGGATTTGCAGCTCGGCCCGCGACACTGACACTGACACTGACGCCGCAGCTGAGGGGGCGGCAGCCGGACGGGGCGCTCACTGGCCGAGGGACGTGGGCCCCGCCTGTCGTCTGTTAACTCCTGCATGTTGGTGTTTGCGGCTGCGCGGTGACCAGAGCGGTGTCAAGTACTCGTGCGCAAAGAGGCGACTCGCAGTTGGCTCCATAGCTCAGGGGTTAGAGCACTGGTCTTGTAAACCAGGGGTCGCGAGTTCAAATCTCGCTGGGGCCTACTCTGATATTTTTCCATCCCTCTCTTCTGAAGAGCTGAAAATGCACACCCCAACACGAATTTCCGCCATTATGTGTTTTTGCCTCTCAAGTGCCTCTTAAATGCTTGCCACCCTTCGGTCCCTCCCTCCCGTCTACTCTCGCGAAGATCCAGACCCACTGCGTCCCTGGCTTTGAGATCACAGGTTCTGCTGGCCCCGCGCGCCTTCTCCCCCCGCGACCCCTCTCTCGCTTCCTTATGCGCGCCCTCTCCGCGAGTTCACGGCGGGTCTTTCCGTTCCCCTCCTGTCGCTCCACTCGGCCAGGGGCTTGCCCTGGTCTCTAATTCTTTCTGCGTTGCTTGGGGGCTCACCTGTGAAAGCCCTCCCGCCCCCGCCCCCTGGGAATCTACTATTTTAGTCGAGAGTGGAGCGATGTTTAAGACCCCGCGTAGCTTGCCATTGGTCCCCGCAGGGGCTTCTTTAATGAGGTGGCCTTCCAGTAGGGCAGTCACATAGGGGTTGAAGAATCCCGGGAGTCCGGGACGCGCAAGTGGCTCAGCGTGCCCGTGTGGGGCGAGTCCCTTCGGGTCTTTATGGAAAGCCTGCCTCGTTGGATGGGAGCTGGTTTGTGTGAGGAAGGGAAGTGTGTGCCTCCTCTGCCACCCCCCCCGACCCACCTCATTCACCCCTCCTGGGCGTCTACCCAGGTTCCCGCGAGCGGTTTTCTCTCTTCTGGTGAGAAGGAGACCCGGGTTCTGTTATCGAACGCTGATCCAAGCTAGACCTCACGTGGGATGGCGACTCGCTCAGGGCTTTTCTGAGGGTCCTCATCCGCTGGAGAGAGGGCTCCAGCGGTCTCGGATGATGCGGCGGGGCCTAGTCAGGGCTCTGCTTCTGCCAAGGCCCCCCGGATGGGTCATGCCCGCGAAGGCCACGGCGGGCGGGCGGGCACCCGAGACCTCCAGCGGGCCTGGTTCTGCCCATTGGGCAGGGGCCCCATGTTCACTGAGGATTTAGGGTCATTTTGTACACTTGACTTCCGTTAACAGAAAAAATAAGTCAGAAGGTCAGCATGTATTACTGTTTTTTGTTTGTTAAAAGGAAAACTAAATAGTTGTTTTAAAAAAAGACTGGAAGCGAATGTGACAAAGTTACACTTTTTAGGTCCAGGTGTCACGAGTGTGGACATTTGTTTGCACTTCTCTTTATATAATTCCACAGAGAATAGAAGCGAATGCTTGCAACACGGAGGCGGTAGTGACTGGGAGGCCAAGGACGCACAGCCGCCGGAAGCAAAGGAGAGCCCACCTAACGCTGAGTGCGCACGGGAAGAGGGGAAGCCCACAGCAGGTGGGGATGGAGTGCGTTAGCCTCGTGGTCTCCAGGGAAGAGGCCGAGAGGAGGAGCGGCAGCGAGTAGAGAGGTCAGGTCAGAGGGCTGAGCAAGATCTCGGAGAGTGGCAATGGAAAAAATAGCACTTTTCCCCCCTCGGAGTAGTT
>NW_020175432.1:196877-242692 GCF_003031525.2 Neophocaena asiaeorientalis asiaeorientalis
AAAAAATAGCAAATCCAAGAAAAAACATATAGAAAAAAATTAATCTACAAGCCCCAAACTCAGAGACAACCATCACTATTTGGTGAACTAATCTCCAGTTTGGTTTTCTGTTGATTTTTACCTGCATCAGTGCGTGATTTTGCTTCAGATACACACTTGAATTGTGCTTTAAAAAGAAAAAAATTACCTCGAATGCCAGTGCATAACCAATAACAAGCTTAACTAGAGAATGAAACTTCAGATACTGAGGGGGATTTCTGGGCAGGTTTAAAACCTTTAAGCGTTGACAGACATGAGTGTTCATAAAGTCTCTTTTAGATGTTAGGGCTTTCTTTTTACTTGACAATTTTCACTTAACAGTTCTTACATTATGACGTTGAAACAGTCTTTTGCCTGTAAAGTTAAATGAAAAACAGAGAGCAAGTAAAACAGACACTTGCTCTAGAGTATAAGGATGTTAGAAATAGTTTGTTTTCTTGTACTTTCACATACATTTTAATGTCTCAAATTTGAAACTTTATTAAGGACGTCTTAAATTTTACTTTTAAAAATAGTCAAGGCAAGGTATTTTCTTGAATTATAGATCACAGTAGCTATCTAAATGATTAAGATACAGTAGTACAAGCAAAATTTCAGATGATCTTGGAAACACATTTTAAGACATAGCACACACAATACATATTTCTTTGGGGGCTTGATTATCCTTTAGGGATACTGAAGAATACTCAATTTATCTTACACTAAAAATTTAGCCTTTGATAGCCACAGCTTGGATAGATCACAAAGTGGAATCTTCAAAGTTTTCTCCATATACTTTCAGACAAGGGAATTCCCTGGCAGTCCAGGGATTAGGACTCGGTGATATTACTGCTGAGGGTGCGGGTTCAATCCCTGGTCGGAGAACTAAGATCCTGCAAGCCTCACGGTGTGGCAAATAAATAAGTAAATAAATAATTTAAATGCTTTCAGTCCAAATAACTCAAAAAGATCGTGTCTTTAATTGGACAAATTAGTTACTCTTTGTCATGCAACAAATACAGTGGGCTCTTGTGCTGGTAGTTTGTCTTGGTCATGACTTATTCTTGCAAAACCATCCCTTACATATGAAAGATATTTTCCCCAATGCAAGAAAAATAATCTGGATCAATAACAAAGTCAAAGCCATAGGTGTTTTAGGACATTCTTGAAAACAGGATTCAACAGTACTAACAGCCTATTTCTTTACCAATTATCTTCCTTTTTCATAACTGTGCTGTCCCTGCCCTATTCTACTCTGCAAAAATTAATTAATTAATTTAATTAAATAAGAAAAAAAAATCTTTTTAAGATCAAGTTTTCCATTGGCACAGACCTATTTGGGAAGAACCCGAGAGATGGTGGAACGCTGGGTCTCTCCCAAATCACTTAACTACTCTGTATCATATCAATAATCTAATCACAGCCGAGTTCTTTGGTCAAACGATTGCCAACCATAAGTGAAAAAAGCTTTTCCATAAAAGCCAACTGATTAAAAGAGGTGTTTTCATAACGCATTTGAAACCCGCCATCCAGAGCTGCTTCTCTTACTCTGGAGGTTCTCAGAAGCACGTTGTCTCCTCCAAGGGCTGCTGAAACTGCAGCCTGCACCACTCAGCGGCTCCTCTGCCAGATAGTCGCAGTCGTCCTCCCAGTCATCAAATTCCTAGTCTTTCTCGTCGTACCCCCTCCCCCCTCCCCCACCTTCTCCAAGCCATGGCTGGCGATCTGGCCTGGCTACTCCCCAGAGCTGGGCCGGTTGGCAAGGCCTCTGTCCCCCTGGGGCTCCGCCGTTGGCTGGGCCGCCTCCTCCTCCATTGGGCCGTCCTGGTCGAGCTGTGGCAGGGCTCCGGTGCGGGGGTTCGGGGATGGCTCCCGGCTCCCGCTGCCTACCTGCATCTGTAGAAGGTCACTCTTGCCAGGCATCAGGTCCATCTGCACGTCATTGCTCTCTTCATAGAGCTGGGACGGCTCATTCATTCCCAACATTGTGCAAGCAGCTCAACCTCCCAAAAGGCGTTTTTAGCAAGATCGGAGCTACGCCTTGAATCACGTTTTTTAAACTTAGATTTTTATGTTATTAAATTTTCCAAAACCTCATTTGAATGGTTGGCTCAAATTCTAGAAGACAAAAGTATCCTGATTTCTGTCCCGAGGGCTCTGAGTTTAGATGGGAGATTCGAAGAGAAGAGGGTAACCAATACTCTGGAATTACTGCTGCATTCGGTGGCTTTATTCCTGGTGCTTATGTTAAATCTTAATGTAAAGATTGTGGTGTGATTTTTATAACTTTGTATAGCTGTCTGCTTTTCAACCAATGTGTGTGTCTTTCAGGCCTCATGGGCCTGAAGAGATTGGCCTTAGCTGAGTATTTCGTGTTTTAATAATAATAACACGAACTTCCACTCAGTCATTTTATTAACAGGCCCTCCCACTGCTTCACAGTGAGGTCCTCAGTGTGGATTAGAAAATGTGTCTGTAAAACCACATGGAATCATGAACTGACCACAGCCCCTGACATTAGCAGGGCTCTTACTATCTACACATTAGAGCATTAACTTCTTAGAATGTTAATTTGGAACCTGGGCTCAAAGAAAGAGAGAAAGGAAGGAAGGAAGGAAGAAAATATTTTGAAATAATTGTAGATTCACATAAAGTTGCAAAGAAATGTACAGGGAGGTCTCATGTACCTTTCACCTGCTCTCTCCAATGATGACATCTTGTATAAGTATAGTGCAGTAACAAAACTGGAAATTTATATTGGTACAACCCATAGAGTTTTCAGATTTCTCCATATCTCTATATAGCAATTTTTTTTCCCCAGCACATTCATTTTCTCATTCTTTATTTACACTGGAATCAGCTCACTATTTAAACTTATATAATTTGCATTAATTTAAAATGTACATCTTTTTTTTTCAATAACAGAAGTAAAACTTTAATTCACTAATTTGTGGAAACTAAACAATACAATCTTAAACAACCAGTGGATCAATGAAGAAATCACAAGGGAAACTGCAGAACACTTAGAGACAAATAAAAATGAAAACACAGCACACCAAAACTGCATGTTTTTTCAATGTCATGATTGAACATTGTCTATTAGGCTACCCAAGATTTAAATTTACCTAGTTCTCAAGGGGCATGATTCTTTGTTTGACTCACTACTTCTTATTTTTTTTTTAAGGGGACAGTGGAGAATCTAAGAGATGGCACCGGGCCACAGTCGACCCCCAGTGACAGATAACAGCTGCACTGCTGCCCCTTCCTGCCCCAGGACCTGATATATAGCAATTTTATCACATGTGTACCTTCATGTAAGTGTCACAATCAAGATACAGAACTGTTCCATCACCACAAGACTCCCTTGGGCTACTCTTTTATAGCCACATACAACCCCTCTAATTTCTCCTGTCTCCCATCCCTAACCCCTGGCAACCACTTATCTATTCTCTGTCTCTAATTCTGTTGCTTCAAGAATGCTATATAAATGGAGTAAGACAATATGTAGCCTCTAGAGACTGGCTTTTTTACTCTGCATAATTGCCTTGGGATCCATTCCAGTTATATCAATAGGATTTCTTTCTTTTTTAATTGCTGAGTAATATTCCATGGTATAAATGTACCACAGTTTGTTTAACCATTCACCTGTTTACTTTTATGCCTAGTCTGTTGAATGTTTTTATCATAAAAGGGTACTAAATTTTGTCAAATACTGTTTCTGCAGCAATTGAGATGATCATGTGATTTTCCCTCCCCTGATTCTGTTAATGTGGACAACTTTTTAAAATATTAAGTTTTGATAAGTTCTTTATTTAGTCCAGCTGCAAGTCCTTTGTCAAATACGTGGTTTGCAAATATTTTCTCCCCAACTAATCTTTTAGTCATCGTTGTTGCTATCCTTTTTGCTGCTTGCCTTTTTTTTTTTTTTTTTGAGGTAACGTTGGTTTATGGCATTATATGTTTCATGTACGACATTGTATTTCTACCTCTGTATACACTACATTGACAAAGGGGCAAAAACAATTCAATTTCTCAGAGAAAGGACAGCCTTTTCAACAGATGTTGCTGGAGCATCCATAGGCAAAAGCAGGTATGTTCTGCTCTCCCTGGAATTTCCTCCACTCAAGTCTCACTGGCCTCCCTTCCGTTCCTCCAACAGAGCAGGCGGATGCGAGGCTTGCCCTTACCTCCTCATATAATACTCTCGCCAGGTGTATTCCACCTTGTTCCCTTACCTGCTCCTCACCTTCTTAGCTAGGCCTTCCTCCACATCTATTTCGAGTTGAAATCCTCTTTTCCTTCTCATTCCTAACCTGCCTTATATTTTTCATTGCACTAAACACCATTGGGCATGCTACATTTAATTCACATGAATTTTGTTATACTCCTAATTTCTCGACTAAAACCTGTATTCACTGTTGCCACTTTTGCACATGGTGGGATCTCAGGCTCTTAGGACAGGGCCTGGCATATATTTTGTTCTCAGCACATATTTGTTGAATGAGTAATTGTATTATGCAAAACAATTCAAGAAATTATTCTGGCATCTCACACGCTCATTTCTTGCACTGTAACTATGGGTGTTTAGTTAGCGAGCTCATTTTTCTGCCTAGAAATGACACCATAAAACAAGTCACCTTTTGGGGAAGAAACGACTCAACATCCCCTCTCCTCCCTGCCTCTTTACCTGCATCTCTCTCCACTCATCCTCTGTCTTCCTGCTTTAGAAAACTCTTCAACCCATCACTGTGGCCCCCCAATCCAGACAGAGGGAAAGAGAAAAGAAAAAGGTCAATGAGACACTAAGTTAAGAAAAAGGGAGAAGTAGATCAAGGGAAGAGGACTGGAAGAAAGAGTGAGAATAGGCATAACACTAGAAGATATATGCCCACCCCCTCATCCCCGCAAAAGAAAATAAAAACTAACAGAGGCAGAAAATAACAGGAAGAGAAAATGCTGATAAATAGAAATGCAAAATGACCAGCAATCAGTAATAGGAACTGCAAAAAGGAGAGAGGCGGGTAACAGGTAAAGACCCTCACCTAAAGGTGGGTTCCCTGGAAGAAAACAAACTCAGCAAATACCCTGTGAAGGAGATTCCAGCCTCAAAATCATTTCATCCTCCTTTCTTTGTTTGCACTTACTGGGTCAGAGGGGTCAGGGAGGAGCCCCCCAGCTCTGACCTTCCTCAGCTCCCACCAACCTCTCAGCCCAGCTGTGGGTGTCCACGTCACCCTCAGCCTCCCTGTGACTCTCTAGCTCAGACAGTGGGCCTCAGACAGGCAACAGCCTCCTCTCAGCAAAAGGGGTGTGGAGAAAGTGAACTTAGTCAAGGAGATGGTGGTGGGCAGATGGGGACAGAGCCAGGACCCGTGTATCTGAGCCCACTCCCTGATTCCCATCCACCTTCCACGGGCTGCCTCCCAGCCTAGGTTGCAGAACTGTCCCCCGCTGCCCATGCAGGTGCTTAACACTGAACCTGAGTGAGGAAGGGAAAGCTGTGAAGTCCCAGGGGACCCACAAACTCCAGCCCTGGAGCAGAAGCTCCCAAGTTTATAATTAAAGAAAACCAGACAGGGAGCTTGGGGACAGGACCAGAAGAAGGGCCAGTGGGACAGTGTGGGGAAATCTGGTCATGGGAGGGGCACAGGGCACAGGAATGGGGGGCAGGTTTCTTGGTGCTCTACCCCCCACCACAGACACATTTCAATGGTTCCCCAGTGACCTCCCAGGCCCACATGGGGTCTTTACCTGTGACCGCCCCAATTGGCTCTCCCTGCACTGCGCCATCCACACCTGTCCTTTTCCTGCCCTGTGAAGTCAGCCTGCGTCTACTGGAGGCCTATGGTATGCAGAGAACTGGGTGAGATGTTGCACTTGAATCAAAAGTGGGAACTGAACACAATTCTGTCCCTCCTAGTGGGAGGGAAAGAAAAGCACCCATCTTTGAGAGAGTCAGATGGTGGCATGGGAGCTGGGTGTCTTCCCAAACCCTGTTAGATGTTTATTTAAGCTCAGTGCCCTTCACGTTTTTCTGTGGACAAGCCTGTGGTCTAGTTATTATGCCTGTTGTCCCAGCGTAATCCTGGATAACACTCCCTTTCACTCTCAAGAGTGTCTCATGTTGAATGATAAATTTTATGGTTTCTCTGTTTTGGGCTTTATGTCCTACAGAATTAATTAATTTTCTCACTGACCAGTATGGTGGCATTTTACCTGCCACATGGCTAAGTCACCAAACTTGTTTCTTCTTAATCCTTATATTTTCAGGTGTCTGTAGTATAAGCTCAGACAGTGGCTTTTTTTGTTTGTTTGTTTGTTTGTGTTTTTTTATAATGCAAGTACCTGACTTAAGTTTTGATTGCCACTTCTTTGAAGGCATCCATTTCAAAGAAGACTGTGTGGAATGAACACATTGCCAGCCACGTTGCCAGGCAAAGAGTCAGAGACTGGCTGCCTCTCCCCACAGAGGCTCCTTTGTTTTATACGTCCTGGTTGATTTCAATAATTGGCCATTTGGGCTGCTTGTTTTTTTTCCCTCTTCCTGTGATTTAAATTCATGGTCTTATGTTTAAATTAACTAATGAAGAGTGATCCCCTAAAGTCCTAGCCCCCCATCCTTGACCCCTGTAAAAGCAGGACCCCAGGCCCACTCTCTTTCTTTCTCTTTCTCTACTTGCTGCCTCACTGTGTGGTCCCAGGTGTGTTGTGTATGTAATAAACCTCTATTTTTTCAAAGTTTCCTGATGGCTACTGCTGAAGGGTATGTTGCACTCATAATAGGAACCACAAGGGCTGGTCCAGCCACAGCATCGGTTATTGATAAGATGAGACCATCATAAAACAGTGTCTTTGTTACAGGTTTTTTTTATGTACACCTTTGTGTGTTCTTGCTTCCAGCTCCTTCAGCTGGAGGCAAGGAACACATTGAGGGAGATGCTTAGAGGGAGAGGCAGGAAGACCAGAGAACAGAGAATGGAATTGGGTTCTAGCAAATTGGTTTTCAGCACATTGGCTGCTGAGGACATGACTTAGAACATTTACCACTCTTCTCCCTTTTCAGCCTATTCCTCTTATCCTCTTTATACATCTGATGGTTTTCAATGTCTACACTTTTGCTCAAACCATTTTTCCCCATCGGAGATTACAGTCAGCCCTCTGTATCTCTGGCTTCTGGATCTGCAGAGTCAACCAACCATAGATTGAAAGTATTCAGGAAAAAAAAAAAAAACTCCAGAAAGTTCCAACAAGCAAAACTTGAATTTGCCATGCACTGGCAACTATTCACATACCATCTACATTGTATTAGGTTAAGTAATATAATGATGATTTACAGTATATGGGAGGATGAGCACAGGTTATATGCAACTTAACCATTTATAAAAACGACTTGAGCCTGCAGAGGTTTTGGTATCCACTGGGGAGAGGGGATCCTGGAGTAAATCCCCCATGTATACCTGGGGACAACTGTACTATGTCTGTTTCCTCTAGTCTTCCTCGGTTATTACTAATTCTCCAAAATCGAGCTTGAGCACATCTTCTCCTTTCAAACTACCCCAAAACTCAATCCACCATGATTTCAGCCTCCCACGAATCACTGCAAGCCTACTGTCTACATCCTGGGAAACATATACTGTATTGCCATGTGACATCTCCTATATTACCATTCATTATACTGAACAGGCTCCAGTTGATCTTGTACAAACAAGGAAACGCCTTTATTTTTGTACAACCACTGCTTTTAAATAGGACATCTCAATTCTTTCATCCCCATTTTTTCATGATATCTCATGCATATTCAAGAGTTGGGTGGTTAGACTAAAGCTCATTTAAGTATTCTAAATCCAGTCCATTAAAAATCAGACTTGAATCTCATATTCAAATTCAGTGTTTTTCTCCTTGATCCATCCTAAATCAAGATAGATTGAGGCTTGAAGACCCACAGTAGGGAAGCGAGAAAAGTCTATTAATAGCAATTATTCCTTATCTTTAAAAATTCTAAAGGCTATAGACGTAGTCTTTTCTCAAATAATTTTTTTCTCAAATAAATTACAAGGAAGTCTGAACTGATACCTTCTTTTTTATTTTGAAAACTACCTCGAATAAATAGAAGTATTCTGTTTTACTTTAATGCATAAGTGTAATTTTCTAAAATAATTTTTCAAGTGTCTCAGGGTATTCAAATTACTCCCCCAAACTTTAAACACTATAAAGACAGCAGTAACTGTGACATAAATGTCCATGAGATGTCAATATCAATATTTCTCTGTTAGAAATTCTTTTAAAATGTTCATTCTATTTTTTTAATTTCCTTATCTTTTAGAGAAACACACTAATATATTTACATGTAATGAAGTTATATGATTCCTGAATTTTTGTTTCCATATAATCCACAGATGAGGGAGGCAGGGAGAGGTGGGTGGGAGAACAGATGAAACAATATTGGCCATTAGTTGATAATTGTCAAAGCTAGGTGATAGGTACATGGACATTTATTAAACCATTCTCTCTAACTTCATACGTGTCCAAATTTTTTTCATAATAACAAAAATTGAAAGCTCACTAAGGGTGGTCTGATCAAGTTATAATACAGCCACATGATGGAGTACTATATAACTGTAAAAAACAACACAAAGTATTTCTATCTGCTATGCTGAAGTGATCTTCAGGATATAATGTTGAGTGCAAAACGGTGTACATAGTATGCTATCTCTTGTGTAAGAAAGGAGGATAATTATATATGTATATATATACATTTGTTTATATTTTCAAAATTGAAAAATGAATGGATAACCAAAAACTAATAAAAATGTGTTTCATATAGGAAGAAGGAAGAAGTTTTGGAGAAGACAGAGATAGAAACTAGGCATCTTTGAATGTACTTTTGTTTATAGTTTGGTTTTGGCAAATGTTTCACACAATTAAAAATAAAAATTAAATAAAGAAGAAAAAATTTCTAGCTATAGTGGAGTAATTTGTATTAGAGCAACTTTCACAATGAGAACAATTATAGAAGTTGGATAAAATACAAGAAAGCAAAATTTTTTGAAGGCATCATAACAATAGCAAAGCAACCATGACTTGAGAGGCTGAGGTCCCAGATAGAAGGGAAGTATTTTGAGATGAGGTGGATGTTCTGTGGTGCTTTTTCTTTCAAGGAATTTGTTGATTTAAGCAGCAAAGGGTCTAATGGCTGGAAAGCTGAGCAGAGCTTTCAGTAATCTCATAGATCTGGGAGACAAAAATTGGAGTTCAAAGCCCTCAAAAATATCCCAGTTTTCCAGCTAAGACCACAGAAGGACTATACCCTAGGAATAATAATTAATCAGAAATAGACAAATTCTCATAAATACTGACCCAGCTTCCTTCAGGTCATTCATAGGCTAGATTAAAATCTGCTGACATTTTAGCTGCATGACAGAAGGAAAACATTATCATCCAGAGCTTCAGACTATCTCTTAATATGTAATTCACAATGTTTTCCATTCAAGAAAAATACAAGGTATTCCAGGGCAAGGATAAAATGACCAAAAATCAAGAGAGAAGAAAAAGAAACAAACTCAAAGGAGATCCATATATTGACATTACCTTTTAGAGACTTTAAAATAACTATTATTATTATATTCAAGAGAAAAGAAAAGAAGATGGATAATTTCACCAGACAGGTGTAATCTATGAAAACATTCAAATAAAACTCTAGAATGAAAAAAAATCAAAAACTAAACTAAGAACTTAATAAATGGATTTAGGAGCAGTTTAGACACAAGTGAGGAGAGCAGTAGGTCGATAGAAAAATCAAGGCTGAAACACAGAAAAAGAACATAAAATATGGGAAAGAGCATGAGAAACATATGGACTCAGTGAGGTCTAACTTAAATGTAACTGGAGTCTCAAAAGCAGAGGGGAAAAAGAGAATAGGGCAGAAACAATATTTGAAAAAAATAGTGGTAAAGATATTTCCAAAAGTGATGGAAAACCTCAAGTCATAGAAGCTCTATTTGTCAAAAGCAAGGTGAATAAAAAGAAATACATAGTGTAAACTGTGGATAATCAAAACAAAAAGAAAAAATTTAACAGCATCCATTAAAAAAGACAGATTACATTAAGAAGTGCAGTAAGAAGACTAAGAGTTGCCTTTTACAAAAAATAATGGGTAAAGTGTTCTGAGGTCCTCATGTTAAGCAGGAAGTAGCAAAAATATTTATTTGGATTAGACAGTAGTAACCAAGTATGCCAGAAGTTATTAAAGAAAAAGAAAAGAATGAAAAATATTACCTAATTAATAATAATAACAATAATAATAAGGCAGGGAGAAATTAGTACAAGTGGAACAAGTGAAAAACCAAATAGTAAGATTATGAGTTTAAACTGAAATATATCAGATATTGTTAGGGGCTGAATTGTATCCCCCCTATATTCATACATTGAAGCTCTAACCCCCAAGTACCTCAGAATGTGACTATATTTGGAGATAGAGCCTAATAAATGTGATTAAGTTAAAATGATGCTATTAGGGCAAGTCCTAATCCAATCTGAGTGGTGTCCTTATTAAAAAGAGGAAATTTAGACACACAAAAGAGACATGAGGGGCAAAAACACACAGAGGAAAAGACGTAGTGAGAAGGCAGCCATCTGCAAGCCAAGGAGAGAGGCCTCAAAAGAAACCAAACCTGCTGACATTTTGATCTTGGACTTCTAGTCTTCAGAACTGTGAGAAAACAAATTTCTGTTGTTTAAGCCACCCACTCTGTGGTACTCTGTTATGGCAGCCTTAGAAAACTATCACAGACATCATACTAAATGTAAGTGGACTAAATATGTCAAAAAATGATAAAAATTGTCAGGCTCAATTTTTAAAAAAGCATAAACTGTACACAAAATATTCTCTTAAAATTAAGGGTATTAAAAAAAAATTAAGGGTATTAACAGTATAAAGCAAAAGAATGGACAAATACATGCTATGCCAACAATGTAAAAAAATGTTGATGAAACTATGTTAATATCAGGCAAAACAGACATTAAAGTAAAAAGCAAAGCTAGAGATATAGTGGGATATTCCATAAAAGGGTCATTCAACCAGGAATGTAAAATAATTTAAAATTTATATGTACCTCAAGCAACTATATGCCAATAAAATGGCCAAACTGGAAGAAATGGACGCATTCTTAGAAAGGTACAATCTCCCAAGTCGGAACCAGGAAGAAATAGAAAATATGAATAGACCAATCATAAGTACTGAAATTGAAACTGTGATTTAAAATCTCCCAAAAAACAAAAGTCCAGGATCAGATGGCTTCACAGGCAAAGTCTATCAAACATTTAGAGAAGAGTTAATACCTACACTTCTGAAACTATTCCAAAAAATTGCAGAGGAGGGAACACTCCCAAACTCATTTTATGAGGCCACCATCACCCTGATATCAAAACCAGACAAAGATACCACAAAAAAGAGAAAATTATAGGCCAATGTCACTGGTTAACATAGTTGCAGAAAGCCTCAACAAAATACTAGCAATCTGAATCCAATAATACATTAAAAGGATCACACACCATGATCAAGTGGGATTTATCCCTGGGATGCAAGGATTCTTCAATATCTGCAAATCAGTCAGTGTGATACACCACATCAACAAATTGAAGAATAAAAACCATATGATCATCTCAATAGTTGCAGAAAAATCTTTTGACAAAATTCAACACCTGTTTATGATAAAATTCTCCAGAAAGTGGGCATAGAGGGAACCTACCTCAATATAATAAAGCCATATATGACAAACCTACATCTAACCTCATACTCAATGGTAAAAAGCTGAAAGCATTCCTTCTAAGATCAGGAATAAGACAAGAATGTCCACTCTCATCACTTATACTCAACATAGTTTTGGAAGTCCTAGCCCAGCCAATTAGAGAAATAAAAGGAATCCAAATTGGAAAAGAAGAAGTAAAACTGTCACTGTTTGCAGATAACATGATACTATACATAGAAAATCCTAAAGATGCTGCCAGAAAACAGCTAGAGCTCATCAATAAATTTGGTAAAGTTGCAGGAAACAAAATTAATACACAGAAATCTGTTGCACTTCCATACACTAACAATAAAAGATCAGAAAGAGAAATGAAAGAAACAATCCCTTTTACCATTGCATCAAAGAATAAAATACCTAGGGATAAACTATAAGATGCTGATGAAAGAAATCAAATATGAAACAAACAGATGGAAAGATATGCAATGTTCTTGGATCGGAAGAATCAATATTGTTAAAATGACTATACTACCCAAGGCAATCTACAGATTCAATGCAATCCCTATGAAGTTACCAATGGCATTTTTCACAGATCAAAAAAATCTTAAAATTTGTATGGAGACACAAAAGACACTGTATAGCCAAAACAATCTTGAGAAAGAAAAACGAAGCTGGAAGAATCAGACTCCCTGACTTCAGACTACACTACAAAGCTATAGTCATCAAAAAAGTATGGTACTGGCAGAAAAACAGAAATATAGATCAATGGAACAGGATAGAAAGTCCAAAAATAAACCCACACACCTATGGTCAATTAATCTATGACAAGAGAGGCAAGACTACACAATGGAGAAAAGACAGTCTCTTCAATAAATGGTGAGGGGAAAACTGGACAGGTACATGTAAGAAAATGAAACAACCATTCTTTAACACCATACATAAAAATAAACTCAAAATGGATTAAAGACCTAAATGTAAGACTGGATACTATAAAACTCAGAAGAAAACATAGGCAAAACACTCTTTGATATAAATCACAGCAACATCTTTTTCAATTTGTCACCCAGAGTAATGGAAATAAAAACAAAAATAAACAAATGGGACAGAATTTAATTCAAAAGCTTTTGCAAGCAAAGGAAGCCACAACAAAATGAGAAGACAGCCCACAGGATGGGAGAAAATATTGCCAAATGATACTATGGACAAGAGATTAGCCTCCAAAATTTACAAACCACTCATGCAGCTCAATATCCAAACAACAAACAACCCAATCAAAAAATGGGCAGAAAACCTAAATCGACATTTCTCCAAAGAAGACATGCAGATGGCCAAGAGGCACAAGAAAAGGTACTCAACATTGCTAATTATTAGAGAAATGCAAATCAAAAGTACAATGAGGTATCACTTCACAACAGTCAGAATGGCCATGATCAGAAAATCTACAAACGATAAATGCTAGAGAGGGTGTAGAGAAAAGGGAACCCTCCTTCACTGTTGGTGGGAATGTAAATTGGTACAGTCACTATGGAGAACAGGATGGAGGTTCCTTAAAAATCTAAAAATAGAGCTACAGTATGAGCTACAATCCCACTCCAGGACATATATCTGGAAAAAAACATGGTTTGAAATGATACATGCACCCTAATGTTTATTGCAGCTCTGTTTACAATAACCAAGACATGGAAGCAACCAAAATGTCCATCAGCAGATGAATATATAAAGATGATGTGGTACCTATATACAATGGAATATTGCTCAGCCAAAAAAAGAATGAAATACTGCCATTTGCAGTAACATGGATGGACCTGGAGATTATTATATCAAGTGAAGTAAGTCAGACAGAGAAAAATAAATATCATATGATATTGCTTGTATGTGGAATCTAAAAAAAATGATACAAATGAACTTATTTACAAAACAGAAACAGACTCACAGACTTAGAAAATGAACTTACGGTTATGGGGGGAAGGGTGGAGGGGTGGGATAGATTGGGAGTTTGTGATTGACACGTACACACAACTATATTTAAAATAGATAAACAATAAGGACTACTGTAAAACATTTTTAAATAAAAAATTTTTAAAAACTAAAAAAATTAAATGTATGTAACAATGTGGCCTTATATAAAGGGAAACTTGAAAGAACTAAACGTGGAAATAGACAAATTCACAGCATAATGTGAGATTTTTGCACACGTGTCTTAGTAACTTTAGAATACAGTAACAAAAATACCAGTAAGGATATGGAGGATTTGAACAACTAGAGTAGCAACTTGATCTAGTGGACATAAGTAGAAAATTGTACCCAACTACCACAAAATACACATTCTCTTCAACTGCACGCCCAACAGTTGTCAAAATTGATCACATGCTGTTCCATAAAGCAAGTCTTGACATATTTCAGAGCCTTGAAATCAGACAGATTTCAACATTCTTCTAGTATTACACTAGAAATTAATTGACAAATAGACAAAACTAGAAAATCCATTTATATGTATTATGAAAAATTAGTAAACAGAAAACTCAATAAAATAGAGCTGTGAGACAAGAAGGGGGAGCTCTCATGCCCTTCCATGATAGCAGAGCCCAACAGGAAGAAGAAAAACTTCTTTACTGACAAGGACTCAGCAGATGAAAAGCTGTGGATTGTTTGCTCTACCCCTCCCAACTTGTGACCACCTGGAGAGGTGGGATAGGGAGGGTTGGAGGGAGACCCAAGAGGGAAGGGATATGGGGATATATTTATACATATAGCTGATTCACTTTGTTATACAGCAGAAACTAACACAACATTGTAAAGCAATTACACTCCAATAAAGATGTTAAAACAAAAAAAGGTTCTCCTCCCCTTGCGTTAGGGCACTTGCATATGGCTCCCCATGGTAGCAGACCTTGAATTGCAATTTTCTGCTGATCCTGAATAAATCCATCTTTGCTGAAGAAACATCTGGAGTCTATTTGTTTCAGGTCAACAGTATATTCGTATATATGGAAATTAAGGGATAAGCTTCTAAGTAACCCACGAGTTAAATAAGAAATTACAATGGAAATTTTAAAATATTTTGAAAAGAGAGATAACAAAGATATGACATGACCAAACTTGTGGAATATAGGTAAAGCCATGCTTAGTGGGAAATTCATAACTTATAATGGATATATTTAAAAATGAAAAAGGCAGAAAATCAACTGTCTAATTTCCATCTCAGGAAGTTAGTAAAGAAACACTACAAATATAAAAATCTCTGGTATACATTATATATATTTTAAAATAAAAAATTAGAAAATCAAGGTGTAGAACAGTGTTTATAGTGTTCTAACTTTTGTGTAAACATGGGGAACGAATTCATGTATGTACTGGTTTTTAAATGCACAAAATATCCCCAGAAAGATACATTCGATACTTGGGAGAGAATTTCACTCTACACCACCCCCCTTTGTTTTTATTGGGGTATAGTTGTTTTACAATGTTGTATTAGTTTCTACTGTACAGCAAAGTGGAGTTCCCTGTGCTATACAGCAGGTTCTTATTAGTTATCTATTTTATACATATTAGTTAGTGTATATATGTCAATCCCAATCTCCCAGTTCATCCTTCCCCCCAACCCCCTTTCCCCCCTTGCTGTCCATATGTTGTTCTCTATGTCTGTGTCTCTATTTCTGCCTTGCAAACTGGTTCACTTGTACCATTTTTCTAGATTCCACATATATGCATTAATATACGATATTCATTTTTCTCTTTCTGATTTACTTCATTCCGTATGACAGTCTCTAGGTCCATCCACGTCCCTACAAATGACCCAATTTTGTTCCTTTTTATGGCTGAGTAATATTCCATTGTATATATGTACCACAACTTCTTTATCCATTTGTCTGTCGACAGGCATTTAGGTTGTTTCCATGAGCTGGCTAATGTAAATAGTGCTGCAATGAACATTGGGGTGCATGTGTCTTTTTGAGTTATGGTTTTCTCTGGGTATATGCCCCATAGTGGGATTGCTGGGTCATATGGTAGTTCTATTTTCAGTTTTTTAAGGGACCTCCATACTGTTCTCCATAGTGGCTGTATCAATTTACATTCCCACCAACAGTGCAAGAGGGTTCCCTTTCTTCACACCCTCTCCAGGATTTATTGTCTGTAGATTTTTTTTAACATCTTTATTGGGGTATAATTGCTTTACAGTGGTGTGTTAGTTTCTGCTGCATAGCAAAGTGAATCAGCTATACATATCCATACATCCCCATATCTCCTCTGTCTTGCATCTCCCTCCCACCCTCCCTATCCCACCCCTCTACATGGTCACAAAGCACCGAGTTGATCTCCCTGTGCTATGCGGCTGCTTCCCACTAGCTATCTATTTTACATTTGGTAGTGTATATATGTTCATGCCACTCTCTAACTGCGTCCCAGCTTACCCTTCCCGCTCCTCGTGTCCTCAAGTCCATTCTCTACATCTGTATCTTTTTGTGTGTGTGTGTGTGGTACATAGGCCTCTCACTGTTGTGGCCTCTCCTGTTGCGGAGCACAGGCTCCGGACGCGCAGGCTCAGCGGCCATGGCTCACGGGCCTAGCCGCTTCACGGCATGTGGGATCTTCCCAGACTGGGGCACGAACACGTGTCCCCTGCATCGGCAGGCGGACTCTCAACCACTGCGCCACCAGGAAAGCCCTGTCGACTTTTTGATGGTGGCCATTTTGACTGGTGTGAGGTGATACCTCATTGTGGTTTTGATTTGCATTTCTCTAATAATTAGCAATGTTGAGTGTCTTTTCATGTGCCTATTGGCCATCTGTATGTCTTCTTTGTATAAATGTCTATTTAGATCTTCTGCCCATTTTTTGGTTGGGTTGTTTGTCTGTTTGTTTTGATATTGAGCTCTATATATGTTTGTATATTTTGGAAATTAATCCCTTGTTGGTCATATCATTTACAAATATTTTCTCCCAGTCTGTAGGTTGTCTTTTTGTGTGTTTGTTTATGGTTTCCTTTGCTGTGCAAAAACTTTTAATTATGTCCCATTTGGTTATTTTTGCTTTTATTTACATTACTCTAGGAGACAGATCCAAAAAAATATTTCTGTGAATTTATGTCAAAGAGTATTCTGCCTATATTTTCTTCTAGGAGTTTTATGGTCTCTGGTCTTACATTTAGGTCTTTAATCCATTTTGAATTTATTTTTGTATATGATCTTAGAGAATGTTCTAATTTTATTCTTTTACATGTAGTTATCCAGCTTCCCCTGTACCACTTATTGAAGAGCGTGTCTGAATGAGAGCCTTGCTGAGTAGTATATTCTTGGTTGTAGGTTTTTCCCTCTCATCACTTTAAATATGCCAAGCCACTCCCTTCTGGCCTGCAGAGTTTCTGCTGAAAAGTCAGCTGAAAGCCTTGTGGGAGTTCCCTTGTATATAACTTCTTGCTTTTCCCTTGCTGCTTCTAATCTCTCTTTATCTTAATTTTTGCCATTTTAATTACATCGTGTCCTGGTTTGTTCCTCTTTGGGTTAATATTGTGTGGGTCTCTCTGTGCTTCCTGGACTTGGACATCTGTTTCCATTCCTAGGTTAAGGAAGTTTTCACCTATTATGCCTTCAAATATGTTCTCAGCCCCTATTTTCTCTCTGTCTTCTCCTTCTGGGACCCCTATAATGGGAATATTAGTGCACTTGATGTTGTCCTAGAGGTCTCTTAAAATGTCCTCCTTCTCTTCTTCTTTTTTTTGGTTCAGTTCCAGTGATTTCCACTACTCTGTCTTCTAGCTCACTGATCCGTTCCTCTGTATCATTTAGTCTACTGTTGATTCCTTCTAGTGTAATTTTCATTTCATTTATTGTGTTCTTCATCTTTGGTTGTTCTTCATATTTTCTAACTCTTAAAAAACTCTAACTTCTCACTCTGTGCTTCCATTCTTCTCTTGAATTCTTTCATCATCTTTATGGTCATCACTCCGAACTTTTTCTTGTGTAAATTCCCTATCTCCACTCAATTTGTTTTTCCTCACAAGAGTTTTATCCTGTTCCTTCATTTGGAACATGTTCCTGTCTCATTTTGCCTAAATTGCTATTTTCTATGAACCTCCTAAGTTAGTTATGTTTTTTGACTTTGGATAAGTGGACTTTTGTAGGAGATGTCCTATGCATTTCAGCAGTGCACTCCTGTCTTGTCACCAGAGCTATATCTCTAGGGGTCCCCCTGTGTGAGCTGTGTGGGTTTTTCTGTACTGATGAACTGAATACTGGGTCTGGTAGTCTTGGTTCACTCCTGGCCTGGCTGGTTGCCAGACCCTGCTTTGTGCAGATGCTGCATGCTGCTGGTTGGCAGGGCCAGGTCATGAGGTGGCTGGTGCATAACCTCAATGGACCCCAGGGCTATTTCTGGTTAACTGGTGGGCAGAGTCAGTGTCCAGGAGATCCCAGGGCTGGTGTCTGTTCACTGGTGGATGAAGCCAGGCCCTGGGGCTAGTGCTGGCCCACTGGCAGGCAGAGCTGTGTCCTGGGGTCTTGCTGCAAGGTCCAGGGGTCCCAGGGCTGGTGCCAGACAGTTGGTCATTGGGGCTTGTTCCTGACACAGCTGCCTGTAAGGTCTGGGTTGTCCCAAAGCTTGTGTTGGCTTGCTGATAAGTGGATCCAGAGCCCAGCTAGTCCCTGAGCAAGATCTGGCCTGATGGTGGGTGGGCTGTGTCCACAGGCTGCAGGGCTGCGATTGTCCTGTTGTTGTTCCCTTGCCCTTGGGTGAGACTTGTCCTGAGGCTAGAGCAGGTTTGCTGTATTAAGTATCCTTTTTATATTTATGCTTCAGTCTGAATATTTTCTACTGGTGCTAATCCTGTATTCAGCTGTGTCTATTCTGGAGGTAAATTCATATGTTGGGTTTGTGATTTTATTTAATGTATTTTTCAGTTCTCAAATTTCCGTTTAATTTTTTTTTTATTGATTCCAAGTATCTAGTAAAATTCTCCACGGTGTGATTTTCCCCCTTGAATATATAAATAACAGTTATTTCGAAGTCCATTTCTTATAACTCCTAAGTCTGAATCTCCTTTATGTCTGCTTCTATTACCTATTTTCTTTGTTTGTTTGTTTATTTGGTCTTATCTTCTGAAATGCCTGGTAATTTTATAAACCATAGAAATAATTTGAAGATTGTTACTTCCTAAAGAGAGGGTTTGCTTTTGATTTTGCTTTTGGATTTTGCTTTAAGGTGGACATTCACCTTAATATGATCTATGATTTAACTGATTTAAAGCTGTATTATGGTCTTTGTGAGAGCTCATCTCTTTCCAGCTCACCATTGCTTCTAGGGTGTGTTCTTTTCAACATTCCACCTGAAAAGTCTCTTTTAAAAAAAAAAAATTTTAGAGGAGAATAACTTCCTATTGCTAAGCCTTAACACCTATTTTTGGATCTCCAGCACATCAGACTACCAAAAGGTCTACTCGACTCCTAACCTTTTAGTCTCTGTTTTATGCTCAGTTTCTCACCCTCTGAGCCTTATGCTACTTATTAATCAACAGACACCTCAAGGGGAAAAGGTCAGATAAAACTGAGTTCACCTTAGCACGCTTCCTTTTTCTCTGTGATTCTGGCCTCTAAGTCTTGGCTGTCGTTTCTTTCTGATGCTTTCAAATTTCTCTTTTATCTTATCTAGGTCTTCCCATTTTTTTTTGACAAACAGAAAGCTTCAACATGGAAAAAAATTTTAATTTAATTTTACTTAATTCTGTTAAACATTTATTTGATACCAAAGTAAAGAGTATCATTGGTGCCTGTAATTAAATGAATGTTTGTCTCCCCCAAATTTTTGAGTTATGCCATAATACCCAGTGTGACTGTATTTGGGGTAAGGAAGTAATTAAGGTTAATGGAGCTTATAAGGATGGGGTCCTTATCTGATAGGATTAGTGTTCTTATAAGAAGAGACACCAGAGAGCTCACTCTTTCCATGCACATGCTCAGAGGAAAGAACACATGAGGACAAAGTCACTGTCTACAAGCCAGGAAGAGAGCCCACACCTGAAACTGAATCCTGCCAGAAACTTGATCTTGTACTTTCCAGCCTCCAGAACCGTGAGTTAATTAGTTTTTGTTGTTTAAGCCACACAGTCTTTGGTGGTTTGTCATGGTAGCCTGAGCAGATGAATACAATGTGCATCACTCAGAGACCATCAGGAACACATCAGTCGTCAGAGTTGGAGGTTGCATTTTTGATCCAGGATTGATGTGTTTGTTAGGATTTCGTGTGCCTCAAGTTAACAGAAAACCATTCAACATCAAAAATGAAGTCACCTTATGTGATAAGTTTCATAACAATCTTATAACAAGCTCCTCTTACACCCTCCCACTAAACATCCCTTTGTTCTCCACGCTGCATCAAACATTAACTAGTCTAACTCAGTTTGACTATAGTGACATTTTACTTCTCTGCTCCCTGATTGAGAAGGGATTCAAAAGTTCCCCTCCTTACACCCCTAGAAAGGGGACTGGCCCCTCAACTTCTGGATGGAGGCTCACTAACTACAGACACTCATGGGCCTGATTGCATGGAGTTGACCAGATGAGGGATCTCCAAGGAGAACCTGGCATGTGTTTCCAAGGAGACTGTACAGGTAGGTGAATGTAGAACTTGTGCTTGGAAAATTCTGAAGTTGTGAGACAAGACAGAGCAGTTCATGCTGGCAAGAAAAGAGCAAAGTGCAGCAACAGTCCAGGGTCAGGATGACTAGATTGTTTATTTGTCAAGTAGATGTTTTGTGAGGCTACCATCTCAAGCCTTCTCGGAAAGCCCTCTCTTGAGAGTGGTCTGTGTGAGGGGCTGAAAGCAAAATGCCAGGGTCAGGAAATGAGGGGTTCACAAGAGGTCAACTGGAGAGAGCCTGCCCTTGTCAGAGAACTGTCACTGCAGAGTTCTCAGAGGGTGGGGAGGGCATTCAACATCTATCAACATGCAGGGATGATAGATAGATAGATAGATCACACAATGGAATTTGGATATCTCACTGCAGATGACACTGATATATACTACTCAACAGGGTGCCCCATTGCCCCCCACATCCATAATCCTTCCTTAAATCCTAGAAAACCAAAGAAGGAAGAGAGATCTCGAAGTATCAGAATGAAAGGAGCAGGAGAAAGAGTGAAAAGACAGAATCTTTCACCCTTCCCTGTGGTAGGTCCCCAGACTCCCAAACAGATCTGAACTAGACAGAGGCCACAGGGGAGATTTTGAATTTGGTGAGAGATTTAAGTCATGACTTGTATCAGGCTGGATCTTATCCTACCTGAAAGTTGGTCTTGATTAGCTAAGTGGGAATAGACTTACACCTGAAGCAGACCAGACAGCTCTGAGATCAGCCTGATCTCCATCAAAGGTGGTGAAGGATTTTCCAGGAGTGAAAGTGGTCCTAGCTAAACATAAAGCTCTTTCTTGGGGCTTCCCTGGTGTCGCAGTGGTTGAGAGTCCGCCTGCCGATGCAGGGGACACGGGTTTGTGCCCCGGTCCAGGAAGATCCCACATGCCATGGAGCGGCTGGGCCCATGAGCCATGGCCACTGAGCCGTCGCGTCCAGAGCCTGTGATCCGCAACGGGAGAGGCCACAACAGTGAGAGGCCCGCGTACCACCAAAAGAAAAAAAAAAAAAAAAGCTTTTTCTTGGTTGTACGCAATCAAGTTTCATCCAATCACTATGTAGGTTAAATAAATAGTAATGTAACAGATTTCACAGAGCAGAACAGAATAAATTGTCAGTTGTACAGACAGTAGACTGTAGGAACTCACAGAGGCTGAAGGGATGTGGATTGAATCTTTGGAAGGTGAGAATAGTAATGATGGGCTTTAGATGGGTCTTTATAGAATAAATTGAGTTTCAGTAGGAAAAGACAAAGTAGGCAATGCAAGTTCTAGTGGGAGGTTAACTTGAGAAAAATGCGGAAGTGGAAAAACTTTAAGTACCTATAGGGAAGCAGAGTAGGTCAGCGGGATGTGGGGAATGACAGAGAAGGAGGCTGGAGCAGAAGAATGTGAGGTGGCTGTAAGGAGTTTCTTCAAAAACCGGTTTGGTGTGCCTGGAACTAATTTGACAGAGGCCTCTATTTTCTAGGTCCCTCTGTCTCCACCTCCTTGTGTTTTCCCGCCTCTCCTTTCAAGTCCCCTTCTCTCAGCCCTCTGGTCTAATCTGTCCTCTCTGAGCATCAGCCTCCAACTAAAGGCCCCAGGAGATTTGTATGGCAGGAAAACATGTTTTATTGCTGCTGTGAAGATAAAATAAAAACCAGTCGTATATCAAAGAGTTAAAAGATCAACATAAATTGATGATCTGAACATTTGGTTTCCAACGAATTGGCCATTTTGAAAATTGACCTCCGTCCATGGGATATAAAGTCAAAATTAAAGTGACTATTAAATTATCATCAAACCCAGGATGGGACTTCCCTGGTGGTCCAGTGGTTAAGACTCTGCGCTCCCAATGCAGGGGGCCCGGATTTGGTTCCTGGTCAGGGAACTAGATCCCACACGAGAGATCCTACGTGCCACAACTAAGACCCGGTGCAGACAAACAAACAAATAAATATTTTTTTTAAATGCTGGGACATCCTTGAGAGTGAAAGGGAGTGCTATCCATGATTACACTGGGATGAGGGGCATAACTGAAGACCACAGGACTGTCCATAGCAAACTGTGTAAGGCACTGAGCTTACAGATATGACTGACCGGGATTGGGATGACACCCAGTCCCATGCCACCCTGTGAGCCTCGTGAATGTGGGTGCTCTTCTTTCCCTCCCATCAGGTTATAAACTTCTCGGGGCCAGGATTGTGTTCAGTCTCCACCTTTGATTCAAGTGTAACAGCTCACCCAGTGCTCTATATATCACGGGTTCTCAATAAATGTATGTTGACTTCATGGGGCCAGCAAAAAACATGTGTAGATTCTGGGGTGCAGAGAAAGTCTATCAGGGAACCCAAGGGTAGAGACCCCATGAAGGCCCTTGGGGTCACTGGAGAAGTGTGGAATTTGTTTGTGGTGAGGGGTAGAGCACCAAGAAACTTGTTCCCCATTCCTGTGCCCTGGTTGCTCTGTGCCCCTCCCATGACCAGATTTCCCCACACTGTCCCACTGGCCCTTCTTCTGGTCCTGTCCCCAAGCTCCCTGTCTGGTTTTCTTTAATTATAAACTTGGGAGCTTCTGCTCCAGGGCTGGAGTTAGTGGGTCCCTTGGGACTTCACAGCTTTACCTTCCTCCCTCAGGTTCAGTGTTAAGCACCTGCATGGGCAGCGGGGGACAGTTCTGCAACCTAGGCTGGGAGGCAGCCCGTGGAAGGTGGATGGGAATCAGGGAGTGGGCTCAGATACACGGGTCCTGGCTCTGTCCCCATCTGCCCACCACCATCTCCTTGACTAAGTTCACTTTCTCCACACCCCTTTTGCTGAGAGGAGGCTGTTGCCTGTCTGAGGCCCACTGTCTGAGCTAGAGAGTCACAGGGAGGCTGAGGGTGACGTGGACACCCACAGCTGGGCTGAGAGGTTGGTGGGAGCTGAGGAAGGTCAGAGCTGGGGGGCTCCTCCCTGACCCCTCTGACCCAGTAAGTGCAAACAAAGAAAAGAGGATGAAATGATTTTAATGCTGGAATCTCCTCCACAGGGTATCTGCTGAATTGGTTTTCCTTCAGGGAACCCACTTAAAAGTGAGTGAGGGTCATTTCCTGTCACCCCCTTCTCTCCTCCTTGCTGCATCTATTACTAGTTGCTGGCCATTTCGCATTTATATTTAATTATCAGCATTTCTACTGTTGGTAGGAATGTAAATGGATAGAGCCACTATGGAGAACAGTATGGAGGTTCCTTAAAAAACTAAAACTAGAACTACCATATGACCCAGCAATCCCACTACTGGGCATATACCCTGAGAAAACCATGATTCAAAAAGAGTCATGTACCAAAATGTTCATTGCAGCACTATTTACAATAGCCAGGACATGGAAGCAACCTAAGTGTCCATCAACAGATGAATGTATAAAGAAGATGTGTCACATATATACAATGGAATATTACTCTGTCATAAAAAGAAATGAAATTGAGTTATTTGTAGCGAGGTGGATGGACCTAGAGACTGTCATGCAGAGTGAAGTAATCCAGAAAGAGAAAAACAAATACCATATGCTAATACATATATATGGAATCTAAAAAAAAAAAAAAAAGTTCTGAAGAACCTAGGGGCAGGACAGGAATAAAGACACAGACATAGAGAATGGACTTGAGGACATGGGCAGGGGGAAGGGTAAGCTGGGGCGAAATGAGAGAGTGGCATGGACATATTTACACTACCAAATGTAAAATAGATAGCTAGTGGGAAGCAGCCACATAGCACAGGGAAATCAGCTCGGTGCTTTGTGACCACCTAGAGGGGTGGGATAGGGAAGGTGGGAGGGAGATGCAAGATGGAGGAGATAAGGGGATGTATGTGTATGTATAGCTGATTCACTTTGTTATACAGAAGAAACTAACACACCATTGTAAAGCAATTATACTCCAATAAAGATGTTAAAAATATTATCAGCATTTCTTCTTCCCGTTGTTGTCTGCCTCTTTCAGCTTTTTTTTTTTTTTTGGAGTAGGTGGAGGGCACATACCTTTTAGTGTTATTTGTCTTTGTCTTTCCTTTCTTACTTCTAGTCCTTTTCATTTGATCTATTTCTCTGTTTTTCTTTCTAAAGAAGGAAAATGTATCATTGACCTTTTTCTTTCCTCTTTCCCTCATTTTGGATTGGGGGCCATAGTGTTGGGTTCCTGGGTTGAAGAGTGGTTAACAGGAGGAAAAAGGATGAGTGGGGAGACATGGAGGTAAAGGGGCAGGAAGGAGAGGGCTGATATGTGACATAGAGTCAGCTTGTCCCCCAAAGTATATTTTAGATACAAGGTGGCTTCTTTATGGTGTCATTTCTCAGAAGAAAAATGCAGCCATTAACTAGTCAGCAGAAAGGAATGAAGTTAATGAGCAGGAAATGAATATGTGAGATGCTAGAATAGTTTCTTGAGTTGTTTGCATACAATCAATCATTTGACAGTATTTACTGAGCACATAATACATGCCAGTCACTGCTCTAAGAGCCGGGGATCCTCCCATGAGAAAAAGTGGCATCGGGAGATACAGGTTCTAGTTGGAAAGCAGAAAACAAATTCATACGAATTAAATGTAGCATGCCCAATGGTGTTGAATGCTAAGAGAAACATAAGGCAGGGAAGGAATGGGGAGGGAAGAGGGATTTCAACTCCAAATAGGTGTGAGGAAGCCCTGGCTGAGAAAGTTAGTTAGGAGGTGAGTGGACCAGGTGGAGCGTATGTGGGAAGAGATTTCCATGAGTAGGCAAGAACAAGGACCAAGGCCTCCGAGGCTGGTGTGGGAGGAAACACAGGATGCTGGTGAGACGAGAGTCATGGGAATACTGGGGAGAGCAGAAGGAAAGGAGGTCTGGGTGGTGATGGAAGTTCTGCTGATAAAAGCATTCCTTTATTCTGCTTCAAGAACCCATCTTCTTACAGAGATGGGTTCACTTTAGTGCTGTGCGCAAAGAGACTGGGATGGGGGCAAGGATGGAGTGAATGATGAGGCAAATTCAGTTAGGGGCCACCATCAACCAGGGGAGTGGTGATGACAGTGTGGCCAGGTGAGATGGGCAAGACTGTGAAGTGGTCAGGGTTACCTACATTTTGCAGGAAGAACCAGCAGGGATTTATGATGTTGGGATGTGTGAGGGAAGGAGAGGTTCAATGTGACCCATGTGTTGTACCTTTGGAAGCTGGACAGACCTGCCCTTAATTTACCTGGGAAGAAGGTTAGACCAGATGTTTCTCCAGAGGAGACCAAGGACTCTATTTGGTCACTTTAGGTAGCATAAGCCCATTGTACATCCAAGTGGAGGTGATGAGTACACAGTGGCATAAGAATTAGAATTCAGGGCTTCCCTGGTGGCACAGTGGTTGGGAGTCCGCCTGCCGATGCAGGGGACGCGGGTTCGCGCCCCGGTCCGGGAAGATCCCACATGCCGCGGAGCGTCTGGGCCCGTGAGCCATAGCCGCTGAGCCTGCGCGTCTCTAGCCCGTGCTCCGCAACGGGAGAGGCCACAACAGTGAGAGGCCCGCGTACCGAAAAAAAAAAAAAAAATTAGAATTCAAAGGAGTTTAAATGTCATTAATCAACTCTATGATATTGTAGTATAAGGTGGTGGGGGGTTGTGGGGGGAGAAGAGGACGTGTAGAGTGCATGTCTTTGAAGGTGCATGTAGCTGAATGGTTCTACACACAGTACGTCCTTAGCACAAGAGGAGGAATTTCTGATGTGAGGTCTATGGGACCTGGTTGGTTCAGTTGATTGGTTTAGTCTGGGGCTAATATGGCCAAGATGGTATTTGAAGGCTGTAGGAACAGTGATTTGCTCCTGTAGGACCTCCCCACTAGCTTCAACATCACACCTTGGTGTTGTTGTTGGCAAAGACACCTGTGCATGTCTTTTTTGGGCATGAGTCAGGATGTGCTCCATTCTGTAAGATCTCAGCTCACAGAGCCTGCCTCCCTGGTGGTGGATCTGGGCAGGCCTATCCTAGTTTTTGAAATTACTCTGTTTCTTCACACAAAGAGTGTGTTCTGTGGGGTTGACTTGTTTCCTCTTTGCAAGGAGGTAAGGTAGACATGAATACACCCCAAACAAATGTCACCTGGATGCCACTATCATCCATTTGCAGAGAAGTCCTGCTTTTTTTTTAAATACCTCAATATTGTTCTTACTATATCACTCACTATCCCTCAGAGGAAGAAATATAACAGTGAACTAGTATATTGAGGTCGAGAACAAGGGCTCCATCAATTAAAGGGGGAGTCTCTCTACTTTGAGAAAATGGAAGCGGCAGCCATGTATTACTTCATCATGATTATTTTATTCAATCAACACTTACGTACTGAAGGTTATACTATGAACTAGGCAACCTTTCTAGGGGCTGCCAATGTCATGATGAATAATAAATGGTGCTCTTATTCCAGTGGGATGAGACAGACCATAAAAGTTTAAAAATGTAAGCATGTGTGTGTGAAATGGTATAAGTGCTGTGGAGAAATCAAGAGCAGGGGAGGGCTTGAAAATGCAAGACATTTATAACTTCAGTGACTTTCAGAGAAGCCATCTCTAAAGAGGTTGGCATTTGAATAAATATCTGAAGCAGATGAGAGACAGAAATCTGAGGAAAGAGCATTCCAAAGAGAAGAAAATGCAAAGATCCAAAGGTGGGTGTTTGTCCAATTTGTCCAATGAAATTCAAGGAAGCGTGTGTGTAAGGGGACACAGTAGGAGATGAGGTCAGAGGTATCGGTGTATATGAGTGTGTGTGTGTGTGTGTGTGTGTGTGTGTGTCTGTGTGGGTGTATCATGTAGGGCCTTGTGTGCCACTGCAAGGATCTGGGCTTTATTTGGAGTAATTTGGGGAGTCACTGAGGTACTTTCAGCAAGAGAATTACATCATATGACTTACATTTTAAGCAGACTCATTTGAATAGTTATGAGAACAGATTCAAGGGATTCAAGGATAGATGTCAAGAGACTGGATAGAAGCCTACAATAGTCCATCTGAGAGAAGATGGTGGCTTGGACCAGGGCAGTTGCAGTGGACATAAGCATTCATTGGATTCTGAGGTATTCTGAATGTATAGCCAAGAGGCTTTACTGATGGTTTGGATCTAGGGAATAAAAGACATAGAGGAATTAAAAAATGATTTCAAGATATTTGGCCTAAGCAAAATAAAGAACATCTCAAGTCTCCGTTACCTTCCTTTATTGTAACATATATGAATTACCTCTTGGGGATGAAATGGTCCAAGTCCTGCTAGAGATAGTTTACTGAGTCCATTTAATCCCAGCTAAAAAGAGTCAGTGCCATATGGGAAAGCCAATGTTTTGCCTATTGAAGGATTGTCCAACAGTCCTGTGACACATAAAATAATTCAGTTTCTATTCTTCTTGGTATGAATATGTACAAATGTAGATAAATGGTTCAATTCTATGAGCTAGCAAAGATCCTATCATCCGTGTCATGGGAAAAATGAAAGAATACACTCTCGTGTGTCCCTAGGCATATATTGTTGTGCTCTAATAAATTACAAAAGATACAGAAGACTGAAGAATAATAATCCAGAGATAAATAAAGACATGTCACTCAATCTTAGAATTTCTCTGTCCATGTTCTCAGGTGACTGGGAACAACTGATCCATGGGATCTATAGATGGCTTCATCCTCTTGGGAATCTTTTCTCATAGCCAGACTGATCTTGCCCTGTTCTCTGTGGTTATGGTGGTCTCCACAGTTGCCCTCTGTGGCAATGTCGTCCTCATCTTCCTCATCTACATTGATCCTCGTACACCCATGTACTTCTTCCTCAGTCACCTCTCCCTCATGGACCTCATGTTGGTCTGTGCCACTGTGCCCAAGATGGTAGCCAACTTCTCTCTGGCTGAAAATCCATCTCCTTTGTGTGTTGTGGCATACAAATTGTTTTTTTCATCTCTCTTGTGGGATCTGAAGGGCTCTTGCCGGGACTCATGGCTTATGACTGCTATGTGGCCATTAGCCACCCACTTCACTATCCCATCCTCATGAGTCAGAGGGTCTGTCTCCAGATTGCTGGGAGTTCATGGACTTTGGGGATAATAGATGGAATGATGCAGATGGCAGGAGCCATGAGCTTACCCGACTGTGGCTCAAGGAATGTGGGCCACTTCTTCTGTGAGGTGCCAGCTTTATTGAAACTGGCCTGTGCAGACACATCCATTTTTGATACCCTGTTTTTTTGTTGTTTATTTGTTTTTTGCGGTACGCGGGCCTCTCACTGTTGTGGCCTCTCCGGCTGCGGAGCTCAGGCTCCGGGCGCGCAGGCTCAGCGGCCATGGCTCATGGGGCCCAGCTGCTCCGCGGCATGTGGGATCTTCCCGGACCGGGGCACGAACCCGTGTCCCCTGCATCGGCAGGCGGACTCTCAATCACTGCGCCACCAGGAAAGCCCTGATACTGTTTTTTGCTTGCTATGTATTCATGCTGCTCCTGCCCTTCTCCATCATCATGGCCTCTTATGCTCACCTCCGGGGATCTGCGCTCCCCATGCACACTGCTCAGGCCCATAAAAAGGCTCTGGCCACCTGTTCTTCCCACCTGACAGCTGTGTCCCTCTTCTATGGGGCAGCCATGTTTATCTATCTGAGACCCAGGCGCTACCAGGCCCCAAGCCATGACAATGTGGTCTCTTATCTTCTACACAGTCCTTACTCCTATGCTCAACCCTCTCATTTATAGCTTGAGGAACCGGGAGGTGATGGGGCCCCTAAAGAAGGGGCTGGGGCTTCCCTGGTGGCGCAGTGGTTGAGAGTCCGCCTGCCGATGCAATGACAGCCAGGGCATCTGCTACCTGGTGCTGCCGCCTCCTGGTTGCATAATGCCGCAAAGTCATTCACCCTCTGGGAGTGTCTATTTCCTCATCAATAAATGAGAATCATGACACCTGCCTTACCTCACAGGGATTCTGTAGGGATCACTGCATGTAAATCTAAAGCCCCATGACGAGGCAATGCATTGTCGTTATCGTCATTATTGATCATTTATGAAGTCCTTGAAGTAAATTCACTCTATTTCTTAATTCTTCTTGGTTATAACTGTGTTTTGTTGAACGCTTACTATGTGCTGGGCACTGTCCTTTTTCCTTTATGTGTCATCTATATTATTAAATTAATGATTTTACCTAATAAATATGGATATTTTAAATAAAAACTTTCTAGATGGCAGAAATTGAGTCTCTATAATTCTTTCTTGGGTGGTCCCTAGTCTTCTCCCATTAGAAGCTTTATGAAACTTCCTTTAAGAGATATAAATATACCCTTAACTGCTTAGAAATTATTTGTGTATTTCCAGTACCTGGCTCTGTGCCTTATAGACAGCAGTTGCTTAATAAAACTTTATTGAATAAATGCAGGAAGAGGCATCTAATGGGAAAATATATATGAAAACATTTTTAAAAGCACTATTCACATACCAAATTTGCTGTGGCAACTGTGATTATTTCTGTACTTCAAGTTCTGCAAAAGTAAAACCATACGTTTTGGAAGTTGAATATTAGAACAGAAATAAAGACATAAATTGAGCCATTATTTTATATCTTACATATCAGACAGGGTCCAGCCAGGAATAAAACCATATTCATTATTTTAGCAGAAAAAAATGTAAAGAGTTGTTAACCAGATATTTGAGATCTGAAATGACAAAACAAGAACACTAAGGATTAGAGAGGAAAAAACAACCTGCAGAAAGAAGCTACTATTCCTAGGCCTGGGGATGTAAAGGGAGAGGTTAGAGTCCTTAAAACCCAAAGTCTTAGAGTCCAGATGTCTGAGGAGTGAGCACTGACTAGCTGGTATTCATATCTCAGAAGGTACCTATGGAGGTGTCTCCCATATAGGTGACATAGAGAAGCCTGCTCAGCCCTGACTTATGATGGTTCCTCCAGAGCCTAGAGGAAAAAGAGGGGATTGCAGAGCTCGGTCCCAGCCTTCTGACAAGTGGGGGCTATGCAGTTGGTTCTGACACCCCGGAAGTTCACAGGAGAGTCTCTGTCCCCAGACTGCCCAGGAATAGGGGTTGGTCAGCTAGTGCTTGCGCCTCTGAAGGACAGGATGAGACTGGTTCTGTGAGTGTGAAAATAAACTGCAAAGTCAAACCAACTGCCAGGATGAAGAGACATTGCTGGATTGGTTGGACAGAAGAAAACAGGAAATCATGAAAGAGTTTTCTATCTCTTCCGCTGGCTTACGGTCTCCTTCTAGTGGCCCTATTGGCAGATCCTAATGTGAACCTTGAAGACAAAGCAGCCCTAGAAAAAAAAATTGGAGTGTAAAAATGTGATTTTTTTTTTGCGGTACGCGGTCCTCTCACCGTTGTGGCCTCTCCTGTTGCGGAGCACAGGCTCCGGATGCACAGGCTCAGCGGCCATGGTTCTCGGGCCCAGCCGCTCCGCGGCATGTGGGATCTTCCTGGACCGGGGCATGAACCCGTGTCCCCTGAATCGGCAAGCAGACTCTCAACCCCCGCGCCACCAGGGAAGCCCTAGAAATGTGAATTTTGAGCTGAGGCAATAGTTTAAGAACTGGCACAGTTCACCCCTTTGGCTACTCAACATCTGGATCATTTTACCCATATTTGAACTTCTGTTTAAATAGCAACAACAGCATAACAATGTGTAACTATTCTTCATATACATGTTATCCTTCATTAGTTATAGTATCCATCTATGGGCAATGTCAGTTATAGCTCATATTCAGTCACAATCTCTGCATATCGGCTATCAACAGCAATCAGTATACAAATCGTAAGAGGAAGGAGCAGAGAGAGAGATAAGAACAAACTAGCCCCCCCCCACACACACACACACCAACAGGCTAATTGATCATGAAGCCGTAATTGATATTTATAACTTTCTTCTTCCATTTTCCATTCCTTATTTCCTTTGCTCTCAACTAGAACCTCATGCCTTTGGGATAACTTATCTGGTGGTGTACTCTATGTCTTCATTCCAGAAAGGTCTGAATCCTCAGTGGTACTACCTGTATTTTTGGTGGCTGTACTTTTCCGTTATCTTTTACTATTGGACACGGAAGTACTGAAAGATGCCCCAGAGAATCCCCTGTCTCAGGATTGTCCTCTATAACCCTTGTAATTGAGATCAGTCAACCCACCCCACTCTAGTGGAGCTGCTGTCTTATTGACCTATTAGTTCACTGGCATGAGAAGTCTAAAATAACCAGGTAAAATTTCAATTTCTGATTGGATGGGACCATTGTTGTTCAGTTATGGGAGAAACAGCCCCATATACTGATTACTGAATCAAAGCACATATTGCATTTTATGAGATAGAACTCCATCTTTTCAGGGTCTTATTTCCGAAACGACACTGTAAATGAGTTGGTACCATAACTGAGGCCAACTGCTTCTGAGTGATGACACATATACAAGGCCAGTCAGTTCTATGGACACAAGTTCATTGCTGCCATTCTTTTGCTATGAAATAATTTCCCGATCAGAAGCAATGCTGAGCGAGGTACTTTGATTATATCTGAGGCATTCTGTTAGTACATAGGCGGTAACAGCCACTGCAGTTAAAGTTACCATCTGATTAACTTTACAACAATCTATAGTAATTTTCTAAGGTCCATTCACCTTCTGTAAAGGCCAAAAAAAGATGTGCACATTTCAAGTTTATGGTAGCATTAATACATGCAGGTCTCCTAGAGATACAGTATTAATTTTTGTTTACTCTCTGGTAGGAAATAGAAGTTCCTGAGCTTTCACTCGTTCTTTCTGCCATAATAAAACTCCCGCTAGGGTTCAGAGAGCCAGTATGGGTTTCCTACTAGTTTCTGGGTATGACTATTCAAAATATACATTAAGGATCTGGGAAATAGCTACGCAATAGGTTTACGGACCTACTTGGACCACTGTGATTTGAACTTGGGCCAAAACACCACTTACCACCTCATCATCATAAACCCCCACTTTGGTAGACTGCAGTGGAGTTTGGGGTCACAAGAAATTAGTATCAATTTAGAGCTACTATCTAGAGGAAACTAAGACCATCTGTATTCACATGACTTAATTATCAAGATTCAAAATGAAAGTCCTTACATCAATAAGACTTTTCTATATATTCCAGGAAATTCTTGCCCAGGATGATAAGGGTGTAAGTCAGAATATAACTTCATTGTTAGCTTTATCTGAACACTAGACTGTTCAATCAGTCCTCTTTTCTGGACGATGGATGACTCAGCTGGCCAAACTCAGCTTCTTACCAAATGATTGTTTTCTCACAAAGACTCCTCCCCAACTCATGCTCGTGGTGACCATCAATCCTGTTATATTATGGATTTTGACCAGTTCCAGTCAGATCCCTGCATTGTCAGGGCCACTTCAAACTACTCAAATCCAGTTCCTAAAACTATACACATGAAACATTGATCTTCCCTTATGAAACTAAGATTCTGTCAAGATGGTGTTTACCTTTTCTAATTAAGTAATAATATTGGCCTTGTTTGATCTGCAGGTTATTCGGGTGTTATTTTGGGGGTAAGTCAACACTTTTAATTCCTAAAATGTTTGAATATATCTGTTTTCCCCACGCATGGTCACTCTAGTGATTGGCAACACATCCTTTTGGGTGAATATCTTTTTCCATCCCTTCACTTTCAGTCTGTATGTGTCCCTAGGTCCCTAGGTCTCTTGTTGAGGGCATACATATGGGTCTTGTTTTTGTATCCATTCAGCCAGTCTGTGTCTTTTGGTTGGAGCATTTAAACCATTTACATTCAAGGTCATTATCCGTATGTTTGTTCCTATTACCATTTTCTTAATTGATTTGGATTTGTTCTTTTACTTCTTTTTCTTTTCTTGTGTTTCCTGCCTAGAGAAGTTCCTTTAGCATTTGCTATAAAGCTGGTTTGGTGGTGCTGAATTCTTGGCTTTTGCTTGTTTGTGAAGCTTTGATTTCTCTGTCACACCTGAATGAGATCCTTGCTGGGTAGAGTAATCTTGGTTGGAGGTTTTTCCCCTTCATCACTTTAAATATGTCCTGACTTTCCCTTCTGGCCTGCAAAGTTTCTGTAGAAAAATCAGCTGATACCCTTATGGGGATTCCCTTGTTTGTTATTTATTGCTTTTCCCTCGCTCCTTTTCGTATTTTTTCTTTGAATTTAATTTTTGTTAGTTTGATTTTTATGTGTCTTGGTGTGTTTCTCCTAGGGTTATCCTGTATTGGACTCTCTGCATTTCCTGGACTGGGTTGACCATTTCCTTTCCCATGCTGGGAAACTTTATAATCTCTTCAAATATTTTCTCAGACCCTTTCTCTTTCTCTTCCTCTTCTGGGACCCCTATAATTTGAATGTTGGTGCATTTAGTGTTGTCCCAGAGGTCTCTGAGACTATCCTGGATTCTTTTCATTCTTTTCTCTTTATTCCGCTCTCAGCACTTATTTTCACCATTCTATCTTCTAGCTCACTTATTCACTCTTCTGCCTCAGTTATTCTACTATTGATCCCTTCTAGCGTATTTTTCATTTCAGTTTTTGTGTTGTTCATCAATGTTTTGTTTGTCCTTTAGTTCTTCTAGGTCTTTGTGAAACATTTCTTGTATTTTCTCAATCTGTGCCTCCATTCAATTTCTGGGATTTTGGATCATCTTTACTATCGTTACTCTGAATTCTTTTTCAGGTAGGTTGCCTATTTCCTCTTTGTTTATTTGATCTTGTAGGTTTTTACCTTGCTCCCTCATCTGTAACATATTTTTGGCATTTCATTTTTTTTTTTTTGATGGGTGAGGCTGTCTTACTGGTTGTTTGGGCTGAGGCACCCAGCAGTGGAGTTTGCAGGCAGTTAGGTAGAGCTGGGTCTTGATGCCGAGATTAGGACCTCTGGGAGACCTGACTCTGATTAATATTCCCTAGAGTCTGAGGTTCTTTGTTAGTCCAGTGGTTTGGACTCGGTGCTCCCACCATAGGAGCTCAGAACCAACCCCAAGCCTGGGAACCAAGATCCCACAAGCTGTGCAGCATGGCAAAAGAAAAGAAAAGAAAAAGAGCAGAAAATAACAAAGAATAAAAAATAAAATAAAATTTGATAAATAAATAATATATTAGGAAAAATTAAAATATAACTGAAACAACTACAAGTTAGAACCTCCACAGAAAAAAGAAAAAAAAGGGTGGGTGGGGAACAAGCCAAAGGAATAACAAAGTATAAAATAAAATTAGAAATATAAAAAATTTATCAGAAAAAATAAAAATATAAATGAATTAACAGTAACAAGGTAAAACAGAACCACAACCTAAAAAACAAACAAACAAATAAAAAGGCTGGAAAAGGCCTTAGCTGTGGGAGACAGAGCTTAGGCAGGGGTCAGGGCCTATGCTAAGAACCTGTGAGACCAAAATAGTCTTTGGGGGCAGGGTCTAGGCAGGGTGAGCTTTAGGTATGGGGTGAGGCCTAGGCTCAGGACCCATGCAGCTGGGAAAGGCAGCACAGCCAAGGGGGGCCTTGGAGTGTGGAGTTCAGAGGTGAGGCCCTGGGTGTGGGGGGGTGGATTTTAGGCCCAGCACAATTGAAGGGGTTCTCAGAGGCTGGATGATTAAGCCTGGGACCTCAGCAGGCTCCACGGGGCCCAAGTGGGCAAGGGAAATGCTGGCCGCCCTCCTTTCCATTCCTCCACTCTCCCGAGCATCTCACCCATCCCTGTTGCTCCTGTAACCTTGGGTGGGCCCCTCCAAGTGTGGGAACCCCTCCTCTCCCCCGGCTGTCCCTCAAGGGTGCTGATCCCGACCAGCCAGCCTTTACTTTTCCTCCCCTCTCCCTCCCACTCCCACAGGACCCATGTGGCTGGAGGGAGCTTTGGTGGGCAGAGGATAAGGCCCAGGAACTCAGCAGGCTCTCTGGGGCCCAAGTGGGCAGGGGAAATGCTGGCCATGTTCCCTTCTGATTTTCCACCCTCCCGAGGGTCTCCTCTCCAGGCGTTGGAACCCCACCCCTCCCCCAGCCGCCCTCAGGGGTGCCAGTCTCATCCCACCTCCACTTCTCCTCACCCTCCTTCACCCCCACGTCCTGCCTGGTCACTCGGGGGTTCCTCCTGTCCACTTAGGTGTCTGTGGTCCCCCACCAGTGCCTGGTAGATGCCCTAGTTGCACAGAGATGCAAACTCCACGTCCCCTTAGGTCACCATCTTGACTCCTCCCCCCTCTGCTTCTCATAGCTCTTATTTTTTTTTAAACCTCTGTCTATACAATTCTATTAACTGAAGTGTTTACTCCATTTATATTTATTGTAGTTATTGCTGTGGATGGATTTAAATCTACCATTTTGCTCCTTGTTTTCCACTTGTACTTCCTTTAAGAAAATTACTTCTGTTGACATTCTATTGGATTAATCAAAATTGGTGTTCCATTTTATCCCCTCAATTACCTTTTAAGTATACCACTTTCTCTGTTTTTTATTTTTTAGTGGCTGTTTTAATATTTACACTATGCATCTTCTACTTCTTACAGTTTACAGTTTGATTTAATATTGTAGCAATTCAGGTATAATATAGAAAATTTACAATATTTTAAATCCATTTATGGTTTTTCTGGCTATTGTGTTATTGTCATATGCTTATTTCCACATATGTTTAAATCCCCAATGCACTTTTAATATTCTTTTCTAGACAGGAAGTGATTAACCCATTTGAGGAAATATTATCTGTTATATTTATTTACATATTCTATTTTGCTGCTTTTCATTCCTTGTGCTTTGATCTTCTATCATTTCCCCTTAGTCTGAAATAATTCCTTTAAAAAATCTTGTTTGAGTATGCTGGAAATTCTCTTGCTTTGTCTTGTCTAAAAATATTCTTATTTTGCCTTCATTTAAAAAAATTTTTTGGCTGCACTGCGCAAGCATATGGGATCTTAGTTCCCCAACCAGAGATCAAACCTGTGCCCCCTACAGTGGACATGCAGAGATTTAACCACTGGACTGACAAGGAAGCCCCTTGCCTTCATTCTTTTTTTTTTTTTAATTTATTTATTTATGGCTGTTTTGGGTCTTCGTTTCTGTGCGAGGTCTTTCTCCTATTGTGGCAAGCGGAGGCCACTCTTCATCACGGTGCGCGGGCCTCTCACTATCGCGGCCTCTCTTGTTGCGGCGCACAGGCTCCAGACACGCAGGCTCAGTAGTGGCTCACGGGCCTAGTTGCTCCACGGCATGTGGGATCTTCCCAGACCAGGGCTCGAACCCGTGTCCCCTGCATTGGCAGACAGATTCTCAACCACTGCGCCACCAGGGAAGCCTTTGTCTTCATTCTTAAACAGTATTTTGCTGGTTTTAAAATTGTAGATTGACAGTTTTTTTCTTTCAGCACTTTAAATATGTCTTTCCATTTGTTTCTTGTCTCCAGTTTCCAATGAGTTCACCTATATATTTAATGGAGATTCTTAATTATGTTGTGTCCTGTTTTCTTTGGTTAATTTTAAGGCTTTTTCGCTACTATATGTTTTCAGTAGCTTGATAATAATGTGCTGAAGTCTGGGTTTCTTTTTAATCATTTGAATTAAATGATAATTAGATCTACACACTGGGGTCATATATAATTATGGAAAATTTTAGGCCAGTACCATGTCAAGTATTTTGGGGAAATATTTCTCTTTTCTCTTTCTTGGACTCCTTGACACACTTGTTAGATTATTTGATATTTTCCAATAGGTTTCTGATGCTGTTTTCATTTCCATTCTGTTCTCTTTCTGTGTTTAGCTTGAGGACTTTCTACTGGCTAGTCTTATAGTTCAGGGGTCAGGAAACTATGACCCATGGGCCAAATATGGTCACTGGCTATTTTTAAAAATAAAGTCTTATTGGAACAAAGCTACAATCATTTACACATTGTCTAAGGCCGCTTTTATGTAAAAACAGCAGAGTTCAGTAGCAGTGACAGAGATCATAGGGCTTGCGAAGCCTAAAAAATTTGCTATCTGGTCCCTTAGAAACTTGCCAATCTCTGTTCTAGTTCACGATTTTTTTACCTTCTACTATGTCCAAGATGCTCTTAATCTCATCCAATGATTTCTTCATCACAGCTTGTGTTTTTCAGGTCTAGAATTTCACAATTGTTCTTTCAAAACTTCCATTGCTCTGCAGAAAATCTCTCTTGTCACTCAATCTCATGTTCATCCTGTACCTCATTTAACCTACTTGCACTGGTCATTTAAAAATTCTTTCTTCTAATTCTAAACCTCGGCCACCTAGGGGTCTGCCTGTATTGATGGTGTTTTCTCTTGGCAGGTAACAATTTTTTTTCTTACCTTTTTGAATATTTTATAATTTTTGATTTTATGTCACACATTTTGAATAACCAACACTGGAGACTGAAAGAGATCATTTATTTGTTTTATTTTCCCAGAAATGTATGAGGTGCTGATCATTTTGAGCTCACCATTAGAAGAGCTGAGTTGGGGCTGAGGCATTTTCAATTCTCCTTTGGTTTAAAATGTGATTACTGCCTTTCACTACAACCTTTGAATTCTTTTAGTGTCACACCCACTGAGGATTGTATTTATTTGACCACATCAGGATTTGAGCTGGGAGATGGTTGGATTCCACTTATAATAGTGTCAGTTCACTTCTGCATTCACCTCTAGCAAGACACTGGCTAACCCATGACTGAGAGCGCCCTGTTTTCCAGCTCCATCCTTTCTGCGAATTAGCAGAAGTTCTCTGGTGGGAAGAACTGTTAATCAAGAGAGTTATATTTACATTTAGGACCCTTCCAGACTTCAATCTCATGGCAGTCCACATCTGGTTTCTCCTGGGTTTAATGGAAACATGAAAGGTGGGAGAACCTCCCTTCTCCATAGTATGAAAAAGAAATGTATAATAAATATGAGAGTAGCATTGTTTCTAGCCAATGACTATGAGGTTTTTGAGCATCAACCCAACTGGATACATGCCTGTTACCTAACTGGTGCTTCACTTATCTCATCTTATATACTCACCACAAATACCCTGTGCTATACGGGTTGTTACTCCAGATGAGGTAATTGTGACCCAGATATGTGAATGATGCTTTTCTGGGATGACTGCTGTCAAGAGAAGAGGGAAGGCAGCAGAGGATGGAAGTCTGTCATTGGTTGAGTACCTTTTGCTTGCCATGCATTTCACAGATACCAATTCACTTAACTTTCCTAATGGCTTTGTAAAATCTTTATCCCTATTTAACAGACAAGGAAAAGTGAGGTTCACAGAGGTTGGGCAACTTGCTCAAGGTTGCTGACTGAGAACTGGTAACTCATGATTTGCAGTAATTCTCCAAACCCTTGCCTATACCTGTGAAACAGGTCCATCTGTTTCTGGACTCGAGGACCACTTTGATTTGCAGTATTTACTGAGTCATCTATTCCTCAATTTTCAGAATAAGGAAGGAGAAATGTCCAATTATCTACAACTTTTTTTTTAACATCTTTATTGGAGTATAATTGCTTTACAATGGTGTGTTAGTTTCTGCTGTATAACAAAGTGAATCAGCTATACATATACATACATCCCCATATCTCCTCCCTCTTGTGTCTCCCTCCCTCCCTCCCTATCCCACCCTGCCAGGTGGTCACAAAGCACCGAGCTGATCTCCCTGTGCTATGCGGCTGCTTCCCGCTAGCTATCTATTTTACATTTGGTAGTGTCTATATGTCCATGCCACTCTCTCACTTCGTCTACTGCTTGTTTTTAAAAACACCTTGTATAATTTTGTGGATCTCCTCCGGCCAGCTACTGTGGTGAGGACTCTGAATTTTCCCTGAGGCTTGAGAGTAAGAATGAGAGAATTACTGTCCTTTGAAGATTTGGGTTTCCATAGGTATTGATTTTGCATCAGGTAAGTGAGTCTCTTTTCAGGGTCGTCTGTGAGTGGAAACAAGAGTGGGGACCACCTTCATGTCTTGGAACTAATATATTAAGGAAGAAGGTCCTCAGTCCCCAAGAACGGCTGACATTTCCATGTCTCTTCTCTATTTCCCTGGTGACAACAAATACCTACAGAATTGTGACACTTAATGTCAAGCTTACTAGTTTAAAAACTTGTAAAAACAATATAAAAATCTCTCCTTCCCCCACTCTTGACTTTCCCCCTTTCCCCTTCCCATGTACATATACATACTATGTGCTCACAACCTGTCCACACCCAGCCTGGGGGAAGTTAAGAACCTCTTGAGTCCTTCAAATGCTGATATCTTGCCCTGACTGGAGACAATGGGGTTCAGGCCTGGGAAATGGGGAAAAGAAAAATGGGGGTGAATGGTGAACCTGAACTCTTAGGACTCCTTCCGTCCTGTTCATCCATTCTGGCTGCCAAGACATAGTTGACATCAGATGAGGAAGATTAAGGAGCTTCCCATGGTACTTGACACTGGAAGCCACGTGATACATTCATCTCCATCCCAAAGACCATAAATAAGTACCTAAACCTCTCAGCCTGTAGGACTACCACCCTTTGGTGAAGTTGCAGTCTCACTCCAGAGGGGGAAGTTCCCAGACTCGTGCATGCTGGTTGGAGCTCCATGCCCACGGAGACATGGAGACTTTTTCGGCAGGGAGGTGCCTCCTGCTGGAGAACTGCCCGCCCCAGCCCAGGCTTTGGCACTGGAGATGCTGATCCAGCATTTTAGGGATGCTTGCAGCTTCAACAAAAGGCACGCTGCCCATATGCGCTGTCTGTCTCAAGGGTGCGCTGGAGCTCTAGTTCCTGGACCGGGTTGGAGCCCAAGATGGCATCTACCCATCTGCAGCCTACCCTAGTGCTCTTCAAGGTACTGATGGAGATGCAGGGTACGGCTGGCCCTTGCCTCAGGGAGACTGGAGCCTGCCAACAATGGGAAGGAGAGCAAGGCTGAGGCTGCACAGCCTCAGGCCCTGGGGATGGAATTTAGGCTAATGTTAACTTGTTTGTCAGAAGAATAACAAGTTGAAAGGAGCTGAGTTGCTATTTTTATCCTATTCTTACTTCCAATATGTATTGGGTGAGTTTCTGAGCGTGGCCAAACCTTACGAGTTGCTCCACTTTGATCCATCAGGTCCATCAAGACCAAATGGTTTAATTCACACAATTTAATAGGACCTTGGTGATTTGGTGTCTGCTTGCTGATGACCAAAAAATATAAAGTCAAGAGAAAAAAAGGAAATAAAGTCAGGTTTTTAACCTCGCATATTATTTCCAACATTTCAGGTGTATCTAGGATCCAAAAAAATTTTAACAATGAAACTGTGTAAGAAAAACAAAGGGAGGGTTTCCCACCGCTTTTTGGGTAAACAATATTAGACTTACAAAAAATTTGCAGGAATAATTGAAAGAACTGTACAGGAATACTCCATAAGTGATGTTGTATCTTTCTCAGAGAATCACATTCTGAGCACCTGATCTTTTGCCCCTTTACTGTTGATGTTAATTTTGACCAGTTGTTCTTTGCTTACTCTTTCCTCAGTAATTAATAAGTGGTTATGTAGAGATTCTTTAAGTTTATGTTTTTCCTTAAGCCCTCCCTTGTTCAACCCTTTAGCATCCATTGATGCATTCCTGAGTCATTTTACTATGGTGCTTGCAAAATGGTTAATTTTCTAAGCCCATTTTTCCCCTGTATTTATGAGTCAGTATTCTACAGTAAGGAAGAGCTTTCCCTTCTTCCCCATTTACTTACTTGCCTATCTGCTATTTGTCTTCAAGGATAGGAGAATATGTCACCCAAAAGAATTCTACTGTGCTATCTTGATCGTTTTGAGCCAAAGGCACTTGAAACACAGTGAATGCGGGGAGAGGCTTTCTCTGAACTCCCCCTTATGTATCTATAAACATATCCTCCCAAAGGAATGTGGTTGTCAAAACTGCCCTCCCCAGGAGTTTCATCCCACAGGGAAAATTGACTCTTATCATGGGAGAAGAGATACGAAGTGACACCGACATCCAGATGAACTTTGTCAGAAACGATCATATTTCCCATCTATTCTTCTAAGGCCCATCCATCTTTGCTAAAAAACACCTACTCTTCCTTAAGTGGCCTGTATCTCCACTCCTCTTTTGAAATTAAGATGGTATTTAAGCCTGAATTCTAAGTCATCTCAGAGTTTTTCACTTTCTCCAGTTATCTCACATGTATACATGAGGTATACATATTAATACATTTCTGTTTGTTTTTCTCTTGTTAATCCGTCTTTTATTACAGGAGTCAGCTAAGGACTCAGATGATGAGTGCCTGCCATTGAGTCCCTGCCAAAATGCAAGTGATGATGGTTGATTCCCTTGCTGTACGAAGCTCTAAATAAATAGTTTTTACTTTTCTCATTTAGCTGGTCTTCATTTCTATCCACAGTGCTCAACAATTATTTGTTGAGTGGACAATGAAAAAACAAAAATTGAGTAGAAAAATTACAGGACTTCAATTGAGTACAAGATTTGCAGAAGAACTGACTAGACTCCACTTCTTGTCATTCATGATTCAGTTCCCAGAGAGTAGCTAGATATTCACTGTGACACTCAGTGGTGATCACATCTCTCCCAGCCCCCATGGGTGAGGTGAGGGTGGAGACCCCCTGAGAGAAGTATAAGTGGATGTGTGAAGGGATGTTTCATGGATGCCTCTTTCCTTTGTTTAGAAGGGAGTCTGGGGTATTTTTCAAAGCCAGGGCTATGGGGAATGAACTTTGTCCTGAAGCCATTTCATTAAGTTTGGCTTGCTCGTTGGGATGGAGCGTCTGTCCGTTCTCTGGGGTCATTATGAGCTGAGTTGGGTCTCCCAGGATGTTTATTCTACAACTAGAGGTGTAAACCTGGGACATGAGCTCATCGATTTATGAAGAAGCAGAAGAATGCCTTAGATGGTTAATTCTATAAATTTTTATTTGGAGCCATGGAGTTGGAGGAGAGTCTATGTGAAAGGGCCTTACTCAGGCCAACATTGCTCATGCATTGCTCTGAGGACTAGATCTTTGCGTATTTTTCGCGTCTGACCCATCTCTGCTGAGCTCCACAGGGTGGAGTGGAAGGTGAACTGTGGAGACCTGAATGGGAGTGGTAGGTGCTGAAGCGGGTGAGGGAAGACCTGCCAGATGATGGACTAAAGGTGACCAGAAGGGGAAGAAGTGGATCTGACTTCAAGTTTCAGCCTAGGGAGTGTGCAGCTGGATACAGACATATCTCCTTGTTGCCAAAAGTTGTCAGTATCAGGGACCAAGAAGATGGTAATCTTACTTGGGCAAAATTGTTATCATTATCTCCCCTCTGGGCACTCAAGGGGAGATTTGGATAAGGACCACCTTGCACATCCTGGAAATGTTGATGACAGCTGGGGGTCATGTTTTTGTTTTTTCCTTTTTCTTTTCCTGAATTTTGCTTAGTGTACAAACATTATTGAAGAATGAAAATTTTTTAAATCCCCAATACCCCACCACTCTAATTTGTAACTGTTTGAATTTCTTCCTGCACTGAAGGAACTATTGAGGATGATGGAAATTTTCTATAACTTGTTTACACAACTATATTCATTTTTCAAAACTCAACAAAATGTTTTCATAAAACTGTGAATTTTACTAAACATGAACTATATGTCAATAAACCGGACCAAAATGTATTTTAAAAAAAATTGTTATCATTGTTTATTTGATCTCCAGTCTCAGGACTCAGTTCCAAAGTAGGCAGACAGACCTGTTGGGTCACTGCCACACGTGTGCCCTCATTACTCTGGTGCCCTGTGGCCGTGCTTCATTCCTGCCTGTGCTGATCTTGGAATCTACCTCCCTGAGTTATTTTCTGTCTCCCTTTGCCGGCATGTCTCTGTAACTCGCTATGTCCTAGGATTTCCCTGTCTGCTGCCATGATATTCTGACTCTAGTGCTACGATGAAAATGGCATTGTGCATGCACATTGTCCTAGGCCAGTGTGTGAACCTATATCCCATCAGAATCACCTTGGGAGCTTTTAAAAATCATATATGACTACACCCCATCCAGACCCAGTACCCACTCCCCCACGGGGTGGGACCAAGGCATATGCACTTTTTTTTTTTTTTTTTTTTACGCGGCACGCGGGATCCTCCCGGACTGGGGCACGAACCCGCACCCCCCGCATCGGTAGGTGGACTCCCAACCACTGCGCCACCAGGGAAGCCCCCATATGCACATTTTTAAAAACATCTTCTCAGACATCTTAGAGACATAAGCATGACCTCAGTCATGAGCACAGGACCCCAGGAATCTCACTCTTGCTTCTTTTTTTCTGTTCATAATTATCTTCCTATCACAAATGTTTTCAATAGTCTTTGTCTCTCTTTGACAGTCTTTCCAGTTTCTATTAGGGGGAATTCTTGAATTGCAATTGTGACATCACACAAGACAGAAGCAACACACTCCAAAATACACCTGTGGAGGCCCACCATTTGTGGAATGAGTATTGGCCATTCCTTCTTTGAAATATTATTTGTCACTGATTCTTAAAACAGTCACAGGTTTTAACCAGGCTAGTGTCAACCAAGGTGAGTGATGTACAACAGGGAGACAGATATGTCCAAGTCCCTGCCCTCATACACCACACTGTCAAAGTAGCAGTGTGGGCTGGAGGGTTGACATATGTCCAGAGATGCCGTGGACCAGCCGGAGAAAGAGGATCTCACCGCCCAGTGTCAGAAGGGAAGGGGTAAGGAACTGAAGTAGCACCGACGAATGGGGTCAGAAGGACCAAGACAACTGATGGTTGCAAGGCAAATTTTATTATGCTACAGTTGCTGATTATCTAGACTAGAAAAGGGAAGGTTGCCAGATGGTGGTTTACATTATCTACAGACTGTCTCGGCTCAAGGTTAACTTCCCTGGGAGGAAACCCATAAACCCAGAAGCATCAAAAATAACCTGCATGTGCAGGGGGGAGACAGCTTTGCTTGTCTCATTTTACATTCTTTCTGATCTCTGGGCCCTGGTGATTTATCTCCCACGGAATGGAACAAGGAGGGGAACAAGTAGGGACAGTCCCTTCGAGCAGCGGCGGCACGCCTGGCATGTCCTTACCTGCTCTCAAGGCTGACTGCTTCCCACACAGAGAGGCATTTCTAGAGTTCTGAGGTTCTCAAGATGCATTTGACACAACACTTAGCTCTGTTGCAGTGCCTGCTGTATTGGGAAAATATAATTAAAAAACAAATGTCCTCCCTACCCTGAAAACCTCTCTGCAAAAGAAGAGAAAGAAAACAGTTTTATTTTTGAATAAACATTAAATCAGCATGTGATGTGCATCACAGGTGATCAGCTAAGAGATTGCAAAGACAGAAGGAATGTCACCCTTTTGTATAGGTAGACAGTGACAACCCATTACATACATGATCTCAAGATAAACAGTAGCTACTCCTCAAGGAAAAGGACTTGACAGCACCGTTTGTCACACAGAGTTCATCCTAGATTCACCTGGTAATTGGGGTGACTACCTGCGTTAGGTAGCTGGCTTTATCCAAACAAATACAAACTTCGCACATGTTATGACAACAGAGAGTTCTGCAACTTGGAGCAAGGTGCCTGCTGAAGTTAGGGTCCTGACCTACAGAACCTGAGATGTAAGGGCTCTATCTTCCTTGATGATTATGTTGCAAAGAGATGGATTCTAGGTCCTTGAGAAGACATTCCTGAGTCAGAAATCTGGTTAGAACTTATTTTAGTTTTAAAAGGTTTACATACATTTCAGAGAGATAAGGAACTTATAATTATACGTTTTTAAAGTAATTGCTAAGGAAAGTGGAGGTAGGAGTCTTTTCCCTTCTTTTCAGTTTGTATTGGTCCTTGCACCTGTCACCCCCTTTCCCACCTCCTTCTCTCTCTCTCTGCACACCCAATACTCACTTCCCCCTGTCAGAGGGGAAGAAATTTTCCTATACCTGTCGAGGTTCTTCTTGCTGGTCTAAGAATTAGATTGACATGAAACAGATTCACAGGAGAAAATCAAACAAAGGTTTAACAACATGCATATCTGAGAGAGACTCAGGAAAACTGAGTAACTCACCAAAAGGGTTAAAACCTTCATCTTTTTTTTTGTGTGTGTGGTATGCGGGTCTCTCCCGTTGTGGAGCACAGGCTCTGGACACGCAGGCCCAGCGGCCATGGCTCACGGGCCCAGCCGCTCCGCAGCATGTGGGATCTTCCTGGACCGGGGCACGAAGCCGTGTTCCCTGCATCAGCAGGCGGACTCTCAACCACTGCGCCACCAGGGAAGCCCTAAAACCTTCATCTTAAATACCATCTTCAGCTTTCAAGACAAAAGAGGATTTGGGGGTAGTGGTTTGGGACTTCAAAGGGGAGGAAGGCAATTCACATGGAGATGAAAAAGCAAATGTTTGGTAAATAAATGTTTGGTGGGACATACAGTGACAATGGGAAACAGAGTGGACTCTGATCTCTAGACCCCACCTAGAGTTTCCCCCAACACCCCACACACCCCCTCCCCCC
>NW_020175432.1:242708-244738 GCF_003031525.2 Neophocaena asiaeorientalis asiaeorientalis
CACCCCCTCCCCCCGCCCCTACACACATATACACTTGGTCCATGTTCTTTGTAGATATCTCTGGTGATAGCTCTATTCTGGGACAGGCCCTCTGTCTAAATTCTTTTAGGTGTTTTTGGGGAAGGTCAAAGTCTCTTCTTTAGTCTTTTGTGCTTAGATTGTTTTCAGCTCTAAATAATCCACATGCCAAAGAGACATTTTGGGGTGACATTGTGTTCCCCTACATCTTCTTAAACCTATATCCCCTTTTCGTAAATCTACGGCTAGTCACCTGTTACTTAAAACCCCTTCTCTCTCTCCCTTGAATTCTCTGACCCTCCTCCTCTGGGGGCTGGCTCCCTGGTCTTTCAAGAGAAATAAGATCAAATCCTGAGGACCTCTGAGAGCAAATGGCTATTCACTGCAGAAGGAAAGGATGGGCTATGACGGTGCGCTGGGCACTGCCCTGTAGAAGAGACAGGAGGCAGTTATCTTCCTTGTATGATTCAGATGCCAGATAAGTTGCTTTGTCCTTATGCTTGCTCCTCTATTTTTTCTTCAGGGCCAAGGCCGTGGATGTCTGGAACCACACCGCCCTAGCGGATTTCATCCTTTTGGGTCTGTGTGTGCAGCTGGATACAGACAGCTACTCACCATATGATTTCTTCCTTTTTCCCCTTGTCCTCTGGCCTCTGCTGCCGCCCTGGCTGGCAACATCCTCTTCTTCCTGCTCTTACAAGCCGATAGGTGCCTGCACACCCCGATGTACTTTCTTCTCAGCCAGCTGTCTATCATGGACCTGACCCTGAATGGCACGGTAGTACCCAAGATGACCGCCAACTTCCTCTCGGGTAGTAAGTTCATCTCTCAGGGTGGCTGCGCAGCTCAGGTCTTCTTAGTGGTCCTGGTAGGAGGAGCTGAGTGCTTCCTCCTAGCGGTCATGGCCTATGACAGGTACGTGGCAGTGTGTCACCCCCTGCGGTACCCTATGCTCATGAACTGGGAGGCCTGTTGTCTGATGACCTTGGTGACCTGGATGGTTGGAGTGGCCGACAGCGTGATTGACGTGGGCGTGGTCTTCCGCTTCCCCTACTGCGGCTCTCTACAAGTGGATCACTTTTTCTGTGAGATCCCCGCCCTGCTGAGGCTCTCTTGTGCTGACACCTCGCTCTTCCAGGACTTCATCTACGCTTGCTGTGTGGTCATGCTGCTTCTGGGGGTCATTGTGGCTTCCCATGCCCGAGTCCTCACGGCTGTGATTAGCATGTCTTCTACTGAGGGGAAACAGAAGGCTCTGACCACTTGCTCCTCCCATCTGGCTGTGGTGGGCCTTTACTATGGGGGAGGCATATTTAACTACATGTACAAGGCTTCTGCTGGAACACCAGCGGGAGACAGAGCCATCTCCACCTTCTACACCATCTTTGTGCCGATGATCAACCCACTCATTTACAGCCTGAGGAACAGGGAGGTAATGAGGGCCCGGAAGAGGGTGCTGGGAAGCTGGAGAGTGTAGACACGCCCACCCTTTTTGGGCTTCCTCTCTTGTTCTGCGCCTTCCTCTTCAAGCTCAGGTGCTCTTGTGGCCCATGGTCCTCCTCTCTACTCTTTGGGCCCTTCTGGCTGGTTGGGTTGAGGCTATGAGCTGAGCAATCTGAAAACATTTGGATTGAAGAGGTCAAGGAAACAGATGGTAAGTGATCAGTTTCACAGTGAATCTTTCCTCCACTGAGCACCCCTATTTCTGTCCAATGAAGGTTGATACATAGATACATTAGTTACCTTTACTCCAAAATTGCTAGGGGCAGTCTTTCTTCTGAATTGCATGTTATAAGTGAGCAAGGAGGGCTTCCCTGGTGGCGCAGTGGTTGGGAGTCCGCCTGCCGATTCCGGGGATGCGGGTTTGTGCCCCGGTCTGGAAGATCCCACATGCCGCGGAGCGACTGGGCCCGTGAGCCATGGCCACTGAGCCGGTGCGTCCGGAGCCTGTGCTCCGCAACGGGAGAGGCCACAACGGTGAGAGGCCCACGTACCGCAAAAAAAAAAAAAAA
>NW_020175432.1:244967-289145 GCF_003031525.2 Neophocaena asiaeorientalis asiaeorientalis
AAAAAAAAAAAAAAAAAAAAAAGTGAGCAAGGAGTGGGAACCAATTCAGAGCTCATTGTTCACTGAAATGTGGTGCCAAGATCAGAGGTGGAGTCTGACATGTAGGAGCTGTCCGACCTGGACAATGTTACTTCATTCTCTGGGCTTCACTTTATCCTCTGTACCATCATAGCTACCAATAAAGTAAGTCCAACATTTCCTGACACTAATTACTTACTATAACACAAACTCCGTTTCAGTCTATCTTATGTCATTAAGCAGTGTAAAGAGTTTCGTGCCTTCTTGAAATTGTATGTTAAATATAAGTGCCAAAGTAGAAAATCTCAAAGAAAAACAGCCAGAACATTTTTATAGCCTGTAGGTCAGTATAACACTGCAGAAGGGACAGAAGACACAAAGGTATCACTCCATGCAATCAGGGAATTTGGGGAGACTGTTAATTCTTTTTTTTTTTTTTTTTTTTTTTACTCTCCCATTGCGGAGCACAAGCTCCGGACACACAGGCTCAGCGGCCATGGCTCATGGGCCTAGCCGCTCCATGGCATGTGGGATCTTCCCGGACCGGGGAACGAACCCGTGTCCCCTGCATCAGCAGGCAGACTCTCAACCACTGCGCCACCAGGGAAGCCCGGGAGACTATTAATTCTTGATCATTGAAACCAAAGATGGAATGGGAGTGATGTGAGTATAAGACCCCAGCAGGAACTGGCTTCTATCATGTTTCCATCACAGGGGCTCTGGAGGGATTTGGGAAATAATCTCTTGAGCTATGTCATCTACAAAGATCTCCTTGAATACACTGGACCTAAAATCTCCCCTCAGTCATTCAATCACACTGCTCCCAAGAGCCTGCTCTCATATCCTGAGAGCCTGTGGGGTTTGGGGCACCAAGTGGCTGGGCACACAGAGTGATGAAGGGGAGGGTATGTTGCCAAAAACCCTTGGCTCTCTGCACACTGATGCCGATCAGAAATAGAGTTTTTGGAGGAAAATAAAGATAGCTCTTAATTCTTTGCCAGGCAAAGGGGAAAACAAAGCAGACCAGCACCTCAAGAACCATGCCCCCCGCTTCCCGGGGAATCAGAGGAGATCTTATAGGTGGGGTTCGCACTCCAGGGTATATGGTAAGGATCTAAGTCATGAAGGTCTTGCATTTTTCTTCTTCTTGCATTATTTCAAAACAGTCTCAGCTGGCGTCAGGTGTCCTGGTAATTGGGTCCAGCAGCCCAGTAACTGGGCTCATTTGTCTCTGGTTTATTGGTCTGTGACCTTTATTCTGAAACCCGAAAAGCTACAAGGGGTGATTTGTTACAAGGCAGTGCAGGGAGGGTGAACACAAGGTGCAGGATGTAATTTACATGACACAGAGTTAGGGGGTGATAGGTGCAGGATGTAATTCACATAGTGTCAGGGAGTGATAGGTTAGCTATGTGAAGGACTAATCTAGTTACAGACACTACAGACTAGTAACAGTTAAAATAAAGCTAGGAGTGATTAACTCTTTGAGGCCCGTTTATGTTTCTTCTCTAGCCTGTTCACTGTTCCCTTTACTTTCCTTGTTCTCAGGAGAGGAAAAACTTCATTTCTATTTTTGCTGCAACAGGTATGATCCAGCCCTCGGAGAGTCTGGAGTCTGACTACTGATACAAAGTGTTCCAGGCAGAGGGGACAGCTGAGCAAAGACTAAAGACAGTATTCTAGAACAGAGAGACTCAGGGAGACTGGGTAAGAGCTGGCCAGAAAACAGGGCCCACATCTTGTAGGGCCTTATTGGCTTGTGAGGAGGTAGGGCTTTGCCCTTTTTTTCTTTATAGAACTAAAAATAAGTGCACAACCTAATAGCTAAGAGTTATGTTTCATTCAGTGGACAAAACTGAGGACTTATGCCCAGGACACAGCACCTCAGATAACTTTGCAACGAAGACCATGTAGTCAGGACATCAAAAGATCACTGTGGGGCTTCCCTGGTGGCGCAGTGGTTGAGAGTCCGCCTGCTGATGCAGGAGACACGGGTTCGTGCCCCGGTCTGGGAAGATCCCACATGCCACGGAGCAGCTGGGCCCATGAGCCATAGCTGCTGAGCCTGCGCGTCCGGAGCCTGTGCTCCTCAACGGGAGAGGCCACAACAGTGAGTAGGCCCGCGTACCACAAAAAAAAAAAAAAAAAAAACACTGTGAATTAAAGGAAACCATATCTCAAGTTATGAAATTTAGCACTTTTCTATGTACGGGAAGATGCAAAGTCTGGGCTCACTGAAATCATTCCCTTGATACGCACCTCAGCTATTTGGGTCCAGTATCTTGTGCTTCTCATCCTGAGTCTCCTCAGGGTGCACCTTCAGGCTTGATTGCTGACTGCTAGCTGGTGGGCAAATCCTGCCTACATCCTGAGTTCCCTCAGGGCTTACCGTACAGGGCTTACCGTAGGGGCGGCTATAATGTGATGGCTTGATGGCTCCAACATCCTTTGTTTACTGATACGGCAGGTGGCATTTTTAGTTCACAGAACCGCCCTGGCAGCTCTGTAGGGTCCACCCCTAGGCTCCTGTAGCAATTCAGGTGAGAAATGATGGCACTTGGACCAGGGTGGAAATACAGGAGGTAGCAGAAGTGGGTAGGTTCTGGATACATTTTGAAGGTCAAGCCAACAGGATTTTCTAGCTTTCAGTTGAGCTGATATTAGCTCACACAGTTTTAGGAGGGATAAAATGAGAAACTGCACTTAACCTGCTTTGTACTTTGAGCTCTTTGCTAGCTCTTTCTATTAAAATGCATATATACTTGCATAATCAATGCATTTCTTAAAAAACGACAGATAATTGTATGCCATTAATGAAGCATGTTTTCAAATGGTTCTCTATAATGCCAATGAGTTTTGGGGTGGACGCATTATACACCAACATTTGTGTTGCCCAACAGTCATTTTGGAACCTTCCTGGGATCCTGTCTGGGCAGTGTCTTCCAAGTCCAGTCAGACCTCTGACCCTTGTTCCCATTTCCCAGGAGCCAAAAGTCCCACATACCTTTCTTCCCAGGGCCCAAGGCAGTGTAGCGTGGGCCAGGCACTCCTCCCATTGTTTGCAGCCTCAAGGGCACAGGCCATCCCACTCTGGGTCTCCTCTTGTGCCCTCTGGGGCTCTAGAGGTGGTGACGTCTGACCCCTGCCCAGGACTAAAGCTGCAGTGTGCCTGAAAGGCAGATGGGTAGCCTGGGGGCTTCCTGCCATCCTAAAGGAGGCAAACACATCTCCAGTTGCCAGGACCAGGCATAGGGCAGACTGGGCCGTTCTCCAGCAAGAGGTACCCTCTGGCTCAGTTGGGAAGTTGCGGGGTGGGAGTGGAGACCCAGAGTGGCGTCTCTGCCTCTTCCTCCTCCCTTGGGCCCTGAGTTTGTCCAGGTGTGAGTGTCTGGGTGCTTCTGCCTCTGCTGACCTCCACTGTAACTGAGGCTCCATCTTCACCAAAGTGTGGTGTTCCCTTGGACAGAGAGGCTTAGGTGTTTATTGGTGATTAGGTGGAGATTAAAGTATCAAGTGGTTTCCAGGCACCAAGGATTATGGGGAAATTTCCTGATATTCCTTGTCTGGTATTGTTGCAGGAAAGAGAGGGGGCGCAAGAGGACGGTCACATACCAAGTCACATCCGAGTCCCTGGGATGGCCGCCAAGAATGGGTTCTTGGCTTTGTGCAGGAAAGAATTCAAGGGCAAGACATAGTAAAGTGAAAGGTTTATTCAGGGAGATACACACTCCATAGACAGAGTATGGGCCATCTTGGAAGGCAAGAGGCCTCAGGGTATGAGGTTGTCAGTTTTTATAGGGGTGGGTAATTTCATAGGCTAATGTGTTGGAGGAGTATTCCAGCTATTTTGGGGAAGGGGTGGGGATTTCCAGGAATTGGGCCACCGCCTGCTTTTGACCTTAACAAGGTCAGCTTTGGAACTGTCATGGTCCATCTTGACATAGTTGTTTCTAATCAGTTTGTTTATGTTGTGTCCTCAGGCTATGTCATTCTTTTTAAAGGTTGTGCTCTGCCCCCTTCCTATCTCACTCCCCGCCTCAGAGATTTTACTCCTATAATCTTATAGGAAGTTGAGGGGCGACAGTCTGCCTTCTGTAACTGTTTCAGGGCTGAGTAGCCACATCAATCGACCCTGCCTGTCAGGGGAGTAAAAATGTCTGGATGCCTGACCTAGGGGCCCCAGGGGCAGGACAGCTTCTTGTTTTGAGTTGTTATGGGCTGGAATCCTTGCATAGTCATCATCTTGATGTGGAACTGGTTGTAACTGCTTCCATAGCCTTTCTATGAATCTCATTGTTGATGAAACTTTTTTTTTTTTTTTGGTACGCGGGCCTCTCACCATTGTGGCCTCTCCCGTTGCGGAGCATAGGCTCCAGACGCGCAGGCTCAGCGACCATGGCTCACGGGCCCAGCCGCTCCGCGGCATGTGGGATCTTCCCGGACCGGGGCACGAACCCGTGTCCCCTGCATCGGCAGGCGGACTCTCAACCACTGTGCCACCAGGGTAGCCCGATGAAACACTTTTTGTAACAGCATCGGAGTATAAGAATAACGATAAATGACAAAAGACTTAAAAGCCGTGGTTAAACATCTGGTTACAGTGCAATCGATAAAGAAACTTGGTTACAATAACCTGAAATATGAATGACTGCATTTAACTTAACATACCACATAATCCTAGTTAAATATTTCTCTTTGAGATACTTTAGGGGTCCTCTAAATTATCCCAAACTTAGCTGGAAATCAAAAGAACTTTAATTAAAATTTTTATTTGTGAAGTTTGTCCAAAAGTTTTAAAACACTTGGTTAAATAAGATCACAGGTCACTGTGAGACAATACTTATTCTGGCCAGATTGTTTTTTTATTTCTGATTATATAAGCGCTTAATTTTCTTTAAGTCAATTAAATAAAGCTCTTTTATGAATTAATTTTTGGCAATACCGTACATCCATGACACACACGTAGATACATACAAACACACAGACAAACACAGAGGCCTCTGAGTTCCCATTCCAAAATTTCAGCCATGAGTCAGGTACAGTAATTTAAAACCCATCAGTCTACAAAAGAGATTGGGTTAAAATTGGGTTTCTGGCAGATGGAACAAATCAAGCTCACTTGTCTAAATGGCTAAACCCTTTTTACTAATATTTATGGAAAAGATACTTAAGATTTTTGTTTGTCCTTGACAAGTTCCAAATTATTTACCTCCTTTTTCAAAATTTGTATTTTAAAAAGATGGCAGAGATAAGCGTTCCTGAGAAGACCGGATAGGATATTTTCATCTCAAAGGTGCAGGCAAGTTCCTCCTAGGATGATTTTGTTTCCCCTTTGTTTAATACTTACAAGCCTCTTAAGATAAATAGGGAAGGTTTGGGGAGTGGTAAATGGATTGGTGGGCTTTGGATTATTTTTGGAGCCACACCTCTGGTCCTGTAAAAACCAGATTTGTAAAACAAGGACAAGTTTTGTTTTGTTTTTTTCCAAAGAATTGGATGGTTACCTCAATGATATCGAAGGACTGACATACCCATTTACCTATGTTGCAATGTTTTACTTTTCCTCATTTAGTTTAGGGGAGACGCCCTCCCCCAAAATTCCTATCAGGTATGGTTAGTTTAGTCGGACCAGTGGCCTCTCATGTTGGTAATCTATTTACAATTTGGGGGATCCTCCCTGGGCTTAAGAGATTTTTAAATTATGGCTCTTACTCTGGACTTTGATCTGAGGAGGCTTGCCTATAGCCTCATGTGATCCCATTTTTAAAGGTAGCTGGACAATTTTTAGCCCAATTTTTTTCCATCCATTCCATTCCTATCCTGTAGGCACCCTCAGCTTGAATTTTATAAGCACACAGAGTGGAGGCATTCATGGCATTACAGCATCTGGATTTGTCCACTCAAAGGCAAAGAGATATTGGGAGTCTTGGTGCAGCAGGGGAACGCAGAAGAAAGTGACCTTTAGTGCTACCACTATGAACCAGTCTAATAGCCCATAGTTTAAAAACTCAGACGGGGTGGAATGGAGCCGCCCTCTGGCTTGGAACTGGGGTAGACTCCTTCAGCCAAGAGTAATTGTCTTTCTTGGTGGGTGTCTTCCCTTTGAGGGTCTCCAGCTTGGACTATTGTCTGGAATTTAATGAGCGAGTCTGTTCCCAACAAGGGGAGAGGGCACTCAGGCATGAGAAGAAACTGATGTGCAAATGTAAAATTTCCTAGCAAGCAGCTGAGGGGAGGGGTGAATTGCTTGGTTTGGGGCTTTCCACCAATCCCCATTATCATACAGGGTTGGGAGGACAAGGGTCCAGGGGAATCAGCACAGAGCAGGAGTTCCCTGTAGCGAATAAGAAAATAAATTTCCTACCTGCCTCATCAAGGGTTACCCAAAGCTCCGCCAGAAAAATAACCAGGTGTCCTTTGGGAGCTGGGGAGGTTCCTAGGTCCCATCAGTCTTCAGTCCTCTTGGCCATCACTGGTTTGGGGGCCCTGAGTCCACCCCCTTTGGGGATGGTCCCAATTCCAGTGGCCCTCTCATTGGCATACTGGGCAGTGTCCCAGTGAAATTTCCCCATACAGGGAGTGTTCGTTCTTCCAGTGGCCCTCTTGGCTACACTTAAAACAGATGTTTTCTCAGGAGACAGTGGCTGTGCTCTAGGCTCTCTGGATCTTGTCCTCACCATGGGTCTTCACAAGGGAGGGTAACCCTGAGGTGGTGCAGGGGTAGGGCTGCCTCCAGTAATTGTGCTGTTAGATGTTGTCCCTGAATCCTTTTTGCCTCTTCAACCCTATCTCTATTGTTAAATACTCCAAAGGCCAAATCCATGAGCTGATTTATGGGGGTAGCTCCAGACGCGCAGGCTCAGTAGTTGGGGCACAGGGACCTAGTTGCTCCGCGGCATGTGGGATCCTCCCAGACCAGGGCTCGAACCCCTGTCCCCTGCATTGGCAGGCAGATTCTCAACCACTGTGCCACCAGATAAGCCCCCTGGCAGGAGTTCTTTAGACCTGGATTTTGGGATAGGGCCATGAGCATTTGGATGTATGGGACTTCCACCCATTTACCTTCCCTTTTACAAAACAGGTCCGGCTGAAAGATGGTATTGTAATTCAGTGACCCATTCTTTGACCAGATCTCTTGGTCCCCTAGTTTGTATTGGGGCCATGCTAAAGGAAATTAATTTCTTTTTTTCTTAGGCCATCCTCTTTAAGCCATAGCTAAATTAGCCATATTAGCTCATTTTCCTCAATTAGCTAATATGCATCCTAGTGGGATGCTTGGAGTTGCCCCATTTTTTGTTGGGATGTCTTGACAAGACAGCGGTCTGATGGATCCTGGACAGATGGTAGTTATGGTAGATATTTGTCCTGGCATCCTCCCAGTGTCAACTGTGGGGTCCCTATGAGCACCCCAAATCTGCCTGGTCAGTTAGCCTGAGGAGGCCCCTTGGATTAGTCAAGGAAAGGAACAAGAGCCAGGGTGAGAAAAAGCAATTAGAGTCTCAGGGCCTAAATCCTTCAGAGAGGGAGGGAAGAGACCTAGGCCCCCCTAAATGGATTAACTTTATCCCTACTGAAACAGAAGAAAGAGAAACAAATAGAGCTGAAGGGTAGGGCTGGAGCCCACAAGGCGTGGTAACAATCAAAGGCAAAAACTCCCCTCAGGATATGGTCCTTGGGATGTTGAGGAGGGCACCCTCTCCACAGAAGTAAAAGAGGTAATACCCAACTTGCTGGTAAAGCCAGCAAGGAGGCTCAAGGATCAACAGACAGTCCAAGAAGTCATGAGAAAAGGAAGATATAAGGGAAATCCAGGACAGTGAGGAAGGTGTCCAGCCATGATGCTTCCCAAGAGAGATTCGTTAAGCCCGCTGAGAAAGGTGCTCACCCGCTACCTCCCCTCAGGGGTTGATAAAATCCGGACAAAATAGGAAGGCTGAGTGGGATTAGGAAGGTGCATGGCCTCCACGTTTCCTAGGGAGGAAGGGACGGACTGCAACCCTCTTGAGGGAAGTGCTTGCCTGCAACATCTGCTCCGAGGTGCAGTGAGGCCATAAGCCTCATTGCGGGCGGGCTGCAAATCTAGTAGTCCCCCAGTCTGGGCCCCCTCGCAGTTCTGACTTCCCAGAACTGGACTGGGATGAAACGAGTAGGGAGGGGGAATTGGGCTTGAGGAGCCACAGGGGAAACTCACCCAACCATATTGTCAATTACTTGCCCCGCAGCAGTCTTAATTTGGATGTTCGGTGGTCGTCTGGGTGGATCTTTTCAAGTCCAAAGAGATAGAGCAATAGGAGAATGAGAAAGACTGAGTGGGAAAAGCCTTGGCCTCAGTGCGCTTCTTCGCGGCCAGAGAACTGCTCTCTGCTGGATCCTGCAGGCGACGTCAGCTGCCACTTATGGGCTACTTGAATCTACGTGGCTCAGGATAAGGCCCAGCCACCCTTCAGAGGGGAGCCATAGCCCAATAGGCGGATCGAGATTATGGCCTTTGAGGCCCCGCATTGGGTGCCAGAAAAGATGTTGCAGGAAAGAGAGTGGGGTGCGAGAGGATGGTCACATCCCAAGTCATGTCTGAGTCCCTGGGATAGCCACCAAGTGCGGGTTCTTGGCTTCGTGCAGGCAAGAATTCAAGAGCAAGACAAAGTGAAAGAAGGTTTATTCAGGGAGATACATGCTCCATAGACAGACTGTGGGCCATCTTGGAAGGCAAGAGGCCTCAAGGTATGGGGTTGTCAGTTTTTACAGGGGTGGGTAATTTCATAGGCTAATGAGTTGGAGGAGTATTCCAGCTATTTTGGGGAAGGGGTGGGGATTTCCAGGAATTGGGCACCGCCAACTTTTTTTTTTTTTTTGCGGTAAACGGGCCTCTCACTGTTGTGGCCTCTCCCGTTGCGGAGCACAGGCTCCGGACGCTCAGGCTCAGCGGCCATGGCTCACGGGCCCAGCCGCTCCGCGGCATGTGGGATCTTCCCGGACTGGGGCACGAACCCGTGTCCCCTGCATCGGCAGGCGGACTCTCAACCACTGCGCCACCAGGGAAGCCCCACCGCCCACTTTTGACCTTAACACAGTCAGCCTTGGAATTGTCATGGTCCATCTTGGACCTAGGTGGTTCTAATCAGTTTATGTCGTGTCCTCAGGCTATGTCATTCTTTTAAAGGTTGTGCCCTGCCCCCTTCCTGGGTCTGTATCACCTCAGTCTTGGCAGGAGTGAACTGACAAGATAGTGGAGTGGTAAGAATTTGAATTTGGGTTCTACACATTTCTCACTTCATTTCCTTCATGTTTTCCAAGTAGAAGCCTGGACTCCATTATCTCTTTTTTTTTTTTTTGCAGCTGAATATGATATACATAGGTGTGGGTTTGGAGACATTTTTTCTGCTTGGTATTCTCTGAGCTTCCTCGATCTCTGCCTGTTTTGGTATCTCACATTAGTTTGGGGAAACTCTTGGTCATTATTGCTTCAATTGTTTCTTCTGGTTATTTCCATTGTGAGTGTGTCATAACTTTTGTGGTTGTCTCACAGTTCTTGGATAATCTGTTCCTTTTTTGACTGTCTTTGGTTTACTTTTCAGTTGTTTTTTGGGGTTTTTTTTGCGGTACACGGGCCCTCTCACTGTTGTGGCCTCTCCCGTTGCAGAGCACAGGCTCCGGACGCGCAGGCTCAGCGGCCATGGCTCACGGGCCTAGCTGCTCCGCAGCATGTGGGATCCTCCCGGACTGGGGCACGAACCCGCGTCCCGTGCATCGGCAGGAGGACTCTCAACCACTGCGCCACCAGGGAAGCCTTACTTTTCAGTTTTTGAAGTTTCTATTTCTTGATGTATCCTCAAGGTCAGAGATTCTTTGCTCAGCTGTATCCAGTATACTTGTGAGACCATCAAAGGTATTCTTCTTTTCTGTTAGTGTTTTTTAATTCTGGTGTTTGCTTTTGATTCTTAGAATTTCCATCTCTCTGCTTACACATTACCCATCTGTTTGCTCTTGTATGTTGTCTACTTTTTCCATTAGAGCCCTTAGCATCTTAATCATAATTGTTTTAAATCCCTGGTCTGATAATTCCAGCGTCCCTCTGCCATATCTGAGTCTGGTTCTGATCCTTGCTCCCTCTTTTCAAACTGTCTTTTTACGTTTTGGTATGCCTCGCTTTCTTTTGTTGTTGTTACTGTTGTTAAAAGGAACTGACTAAAAGGAACTGCTATAAATAGGGCTTTAGTGATGTGAACTTGAGGTATGGGGGAGGAGAAGCATTTTATAATCTTATGATTAGGTCCCAGACTTTTAGTGAGCCTGTGCCCCTGGGCTATGTATATCACCAGCTTCTCAGTGTTTTCCCACCCTTAGGTGGGGCTGGTGGCTAGACGGATGGGGTTGGGTAGTTCCCTTCTCCCAGACTGGTGAGATTCTGGAAAGTTTCTCTTCAGGGCAGCCTTGTAAAGAACAGACTGCTGGGGTGTATTTCCAAGTGGTTACTTTTCTCCTCCCCCCAGCCAGGATTAGGAAAGAATTTTTCTTTGATCTTCACTGCGAGAATCTGGTAGAGCTCCCTGAGGTAAAACTCACAAAAGTGTGGGGACCCCCTGTGACTGGAGCCCCTGGAGTTTTTAACTTCCAGATTTGACCACACTGAGCCTCCAGCAATTTGTCAATTACAGTTCAGGTTCTCCTACCCCAGCACCTGTGCCTAAAGAGGTTTCTGCTTTTGAGGAAGTTTTTGGCTTCATTAAGTTGTGGTTCTCTGAATCTGCCGGTCTCCCCAATTTGGGGAGCAGTGGTTTGCCCTGTGATCTCACTTCTCTGACAGATCTAAGAGGAGTTGTTGAGTTTTCAGTTTGTTCAGCTTTTTGTTTGTTAAGATGGAGTGATGACTTCTAAGCCCCTTACATGCTGGACTGGAAACTGGAAATCTGGCCCCATTCTCTCTAGTCAAGGTAAGACATCAGCACCAAAGTCTGAACCTCAGGAGGGCCTGGGGGTGAGGTGAGCAGGGTCCTGGGATATTCCAAGCATCAGGTGGACCTTGCCTTCCTCTGAGTTCAGGCTGTAACAGGTTTTGCTAGCACAAGTGTGTGAAGTGTGTGTATGGTGAGGGGCAGCGTTGCAAGGATGGGTGTTCTAGGGGGTGGGTACAAGTATCTTCCTTCTCTCCGTTTTTTTCAGTATCAGAATGGCCTTGTGTGATGTTGGTGTTCTGTGAAATTGTTTATGTTCAACAGGACACCAAGTCCGAATTGTAAGCTGGTTGATGGTGTCAGGCCAGTTTCAAGTTGTCAGGGGCTGCTTTTATGTTTCCTGGCATTTCTCACCATAATGAATATTTTTTCTTTAATTTTAATTTCATGTTGGAGTATAGTTGATTAACAATGTTGTGTTAGTTTCAGGTGTACAGCAAAGTGATTCAGTTACACATAGATATGTATCTGTTCTTTTTCAAATTCTTTTCCCATTTACATTATTACAGAATATTGATCAGAGTTCCCTGTGCTATACAGAAGGTCCTTGTTGGTTATTTTAAATACAGTAGTGTGTATATGTCAATCCTGAACTCCCAATTTAGGCTTCCCCCCAAGTTTCCCCTTTGGTAACCATAAGTATTTTGTTTGTTTGTTTGTTTTTTGCGGTACGCGGGCCTCTCACCGTTGCGGCCTCTCCCGTTGCAGAGCACAGGCTCCGGACGCGCAGGCTCAGCGGCCATGGCTCACGGGCCCAGCCGCTCTGTGGCATGTGGGATCCTCCCGGACCGGGGCACAAACCCGTGTCCCCTGCATCGGCAGGCGGACTCTCAACCACTACGCCACCAGGGAAGCCCCATAAGTTTGTTTTTAAAGTTTGTGAGTCTGTTTCTGTTTAATAAGTTCATTTGTATCATTTTCTTTTTTTAGATTCCACATATAAGAGATATCATATGACATTTGTCTTTCTCTGTCTAACTTCACTTAGTAAGATAATCTCCAGGTTCATCCACATTTTTGCAAATGGCATTATTTCATTCTTTTTAATGGCTGAGTAAAATTCCATTGTATATATGTACCACATCTTTTTTTTTTTTATTGGGGTATAGATGTTTTACAATGTTGTGTTAGTTTCTACTGTACAGTGAAGTGAAATAGAGTTCCCTGGGCTATACAGCAAGTTCTCATTAGTTATCTATTTTATACATATTAGTGTATATATGTCAATCCCAATCTCCCAATTCATCCCACCCCCCTTTTCCCCCTTGGTGTCCATACATTTGTTCTCTACATCTGTGTGTCTATTTCTGCCCTGCAAACTGGTTCATCTGTACAATTTTTGGTAGATTCCACATACATGCGTTAACATATGATATTTGTTTTTCTCTTTCTAACTTCCATGTGCCTCTTAGCCATCTGTATGTTTTCCTTGGAGAAATGTCTATTTAGGTCTTCCACCCATTTTTTGATTGGGTTGTTTGGTTTTTTGATATTGAGCTGCATGTGCTGTTTCTGTATTTTGGAGATTAATCCTTTGTCCATTGATTCATTCACAAATATTTTCTCCCATTCGGAGGGTTGTCTTTTTGTCTTGTTTATGTTTTCCTTTGCTGTGCAAAAGCTTTTAAGTTTCATTAGGTCCATTTGTTTATTTTTGTTTTTATTTCCATTACTCTAGGAGGTGGGGCAAAAAAAAGATCTTGCTGTGATTTATGTCAGAGTGTTCTTATGTTTTCCTCTAAGAGTTTTATAGTGTCCAGTCTTCCATTTAGGTCTTTAATCCATTTTGAGTTTATTTTTGTGTATGATGTTAGGGAGTGTTCTAATTTCATTTTTTACAGGTAGCTGTCCAGTTTTCCCAGCACCGCTTATTGAAGAGACTGTCTTTTCTCCATTGTATATCCTTGTCTCCTTTGTCATAGATTAGTTGACCATAGGTGCATGGGCTTATCTCTGGGCTTTCTATCCTGTACCATTGATTTATATTTCTGTTTTTGTGCCAGTACCATATTGTCTTGATTACTGTAGCTTTGTTGTGTAGTCTGAAGTCAGGGAGTCTGACTCCTCCAGCTCCACTTTTGTTTTTTTTTTCTCAAGATTGCTTTGGCTATTTAGGGTCTTTTGTGTCTCCCTACAAATTTTAAAATTTATTGTTCTAGTTCTGTGAAAAATGCCATTGGTAATTTGATTGTGATTGCATTGAATCTGTAGATTGCTCTGGGTAGTAATTTTCAAAATATTGATACTTCCATTCCAAGAACATGGTATATCTCTCCATCTGTTTGTGTCATCTTTGGTTTCTTTCATCAGTGTCTTATGCTTTTCTGAGTACAGGTCTTTTACCTCCTTAGGTAGGTTTATTCCTAGGTATTTTATTTTTTGTTGCAATGGTGAATGGGATTGTTTCCTTAATTTCTCCTTCTGATCTTTCATTGTTAGTGTATAGGAATGCAAGGATTTCTGTGTGTTAATTTTGTATACTGCAAGTTTACCAAATTCATTGATGAGCTCTAGTAGTTTTCTGGTTGCGTCTTTAGGATTTTCTGTGTATAGTATCATGTCATCTGCTAGCAGTGACAGTTTTACTTCTTCTTTTCCAATATGTATTCCTTTCTTCTCTGATTGCCATGGCTAGGACTTCCAAAACTATGTTGAATAAAAGCACCTTTCCAAAATTTACAAACAGCTCATGTGGCTTAATATCATCAAAACAAACAACTCTATCAAAAAATGGGCAGAAGAACTAAATAGACATTTCTCTAAAGAGGCCAAGAGGCACATGAAAAGATGTTCAACATCACTAATTATTAGAGAAATGCAAATCAAAACTATAGTGAGATATCACCTCATGCCAGTCAAAATGGCTATCATCAAAAAATACACAAACAATAAATGCTGGAGAGGGTGTGGATAAAAGGGAACCCCCACACACACAAAAAGTGGTGAGAGTGGACATCCTTTTCTTTTCCTGATCTTAGAGGAAATGCTTTCAGCTTTTCACTGTTGAGTATGATGTTAGCTGTAGGTTTGTCATATATGGCCTTTATTATGTTGAGGTAGGTCCCCTCTATGCCCACTTTCTGGAGAGCTTTTATCATAAATGGGTGGTGAATTTTGTCAAAAGCTTTTTCTGCATCTATTGAGATGATCATATGGTTTTTATTCTTCAATTTGTTGATGTGGCATATAACACCAGTTGATTTGAAGATATTGAAAAATCCCTGCATCTGTGGGCTAAAATCCCACTCGATTGTTATATATGATCCTTTTATTGTATCGTTGGATTCAGTTTGCTAGGATTTTGTTGAGGATTTTTGCGTCTATGTTTATCGGTTGTTAGGGGCTGCTTTTATCTTTCCTGGCATTTCTCACCATAATTAATGTTAAAATAATTTGTTTACTATTTAGAAAATTAACAGACCTCTTTAATTATATTCCAAACTAAAGAGCAAGGAATTAAAAGTAAGCAGGCAAACCGAGGTATATGTTAACCTTCAGGTGACAGGGGAAGATCTTTCTAAATTTAAGAAGAAGGAAATTTCACAGATTGATCCTTGAATATAATATCTGTTTATCAAGACACCCATGTATAAAGCAAACAGATAAGTGTCAAATTGGTAAATTTTGTCAAATTTCACCAAAAGAGAGATTGATTAACGTCCCCAATATATAAAGAGAGCCACTAAAGAGAGACATACACTTTGACAGAAACATGGACAAAACCCCTGATTAGCAATTCATGGAAGAAATAGAAATAGCCAATAAAGATGAAAAACTAGTATGTTTATTGATTATTTTTTAATTTGAGATACCTTTCTACTTATCAGATTATTTCTGATTGAAAAACTAATGCTACCTGGAGATGGAGAGGGAATGGAGTTGGCTGCTGTCTTGATGGACCCCAGAGATACAGCCCGTCTGGGGTTTGTGTTCATAACAAGTTCCCAGCAGATGTCGCTGCTCTCTGAAAATTATGAATGGAAGCCACAAATCACGGTAGTGTGTGTCTCGCCAACAAAAATCACAGCCATTTACAGATAATATTGCAGTTGTTGCAGATACCTTGAAATATTGTTTATGTTTATCACTTCTTTGCAATGACATCATTTGTTAGTCCTACTGCTCTATCTTGTTATTTACTGTATAATAAGTATATGTTACTATTTGGTTGAACCATGTGGAGTTACTAGTGGTTGTTAGACCATTTTGACATAGAAAAATGGCCCACCTAAATAAAATTTGTTTTAGTTTTGGATAACCAAGGGTTAATACAATAACTTTCCTTTGTAATACTGTGTAGTTTGAATGTACCTCAAACATTCTGAGAAGGTGTCCATGGTACAAAAAGGGTTAAGACCCCTCCTTTGGTGCAATGGTATTCTTCCTTGGCCGCCCATTACAGTCACCCACAAGCCTTACAGTCTTTTATCTTGCTCCCAACTGAGAGCTTTTGATTTAACTGGTCTGGGGAAGGGCCAAAGCAACTTTTAAAAGATATTCATGTGATGGATAAAGAAGATGTGGTGTAGACAGTATTAGCCATAATTTTTAAAAAACTTGACCATGGAGGGCGGAGGGAATAGGATGGAGAAGACACAGATAGAAGCTAAATTTCTTTGAATATACCTTGTTCTGTAGCCTTGACTCTGAACCCATGTAAATATTTTACATAATTATAAAAAAATTAAAATTTCAAAAATTTCTCAAAAAAAAGATGTGGTGTGTGTGTGTATACATATACATATATATACATATATATATATATATATATGTAATGGAATATTACTCAGCCATAAAAAGGAATGAAATATTGCCATTTGCAGCAACATGGGTGGACCTAGAGATTATCATACTAAATGAAGTGAGTCAGAGAAAGACAAATATATATCACATGACTTATATGTGGAATCTTAAAAAATATATACAAATCAACTTATTTACAAAACAGAAGCAGACTCACAGACATAGAAAACAAACTCATAGTTACCAAAGGGGAAAGGGGAGGTGGAGAGGTGAATTAGGAGTATGGGATTAATAGATACACACTGTTATATATAAAATAGATGAGCCGCAAGGGTTTACTGCATAGCACATGGAATTATATTCGCTATCTTGTAATAACCTATAATGGGAAAGAATCTGAAGCTGCACACCTGAAACTAACACAATATTGTAAATCAACTACAGTTAAATACAACATAAATAAATAAAATAGATTCATGTGATTCCGATAGGCAGCTAAAGTTTGGAACCATTGCTTGTGATGACCTCTTCTCCACCCTCCTCAAATCCCCGGGGCAGGAAGAGCAAATTGAAATGAACTGCTAATCCAGCTGGGAAAGCCTCACCAGCACACCACCAGCACACCGTTAACAAACTGGAGAAAGGCCCAGACAGACTCTCTGGGCCTTGATCAGTGGGTCTTTTGAAGTTGACTGCTTAAAAGCCACCCAGGTTGCTTGTTGATGGAGCAGGTTTGGCGGGGCGGGGTCTACCTTCAGAGGGTCGGATTTAGTACATCAGGTGTGGGATCAGGAAGTCATTTTTCCAAAAAGCTGCTGGGAGATGGTGGTGCAGGTGAGCCACCCGCATTTGGAGAAGCACTGCTTTGGGGGTGCTTTTCTCTCTCTTCATGCTTGGTTCAGCCCCCCTGCAAAGCCTGCCCCAGTGCCTCCTACTCAATAAGCACCTCTCACTCTCACTTGGAAGCTGAGTCCCTCCCATGGCCATGCTGACTTAGTCGCCTCTCAACAGCTTTCTGCTGCCTTGGGGTGTGGGGTGCCTGGAGAAAGGAAAAGTACTAAGTCCCAAGGGAAGAGCCCCATTCACCACCCCTTACTTCTAGTAAACGCTGAGGAAGGTACAAAGCTTAAGTTCTTCCATCCTCTGACCTCTCTCTGCCCACCTGAATAGCTTCTTGTCCTTTGCCTCCAGCGCCTCCCATCTCCTCCAGCCCTGCACTCAGTGACCGTCATCCCACCCTCTTCCCTGAGGCCCTGTGTTCTGCCCTCTCCTGCCTTCCATGTAACTGGCACCTTTCATCCTGCATTGCCAGTCCGCACTGTCAGTGACCTCAGTTTCCTCCACCTTTATCTTACCTTCCGCTTTGTGGCCGCAGAGCCATGTTCCCCCTGCTGACTGGCGGGAGAAGTGGGCATCCTTCCCAACTGTTTCTTGGAGAAAAAAGATCATCAATGGTGCAGTAGAGGTGAGGAGTTAGGTACCATCCTTGGAGTTTGACATCCAGCAAGATTTTGTTGTTTTGTTTTATTTTTTATTTTTATTTTTTGACTGCACAGTGGGGCATGCAGGATCTTAGTTCCCCGACCAGGCATTGAACCTGTGCCCCCTGAAATGGAAGCGTAGGGTCTTAACCACCAGGGAAGTCCCACATCCAGCAAGTTTTGACCTCACCTGGCCTTGGGGGTGCCTCTGAGATTTTTCTATTCCTTGTTCTGAAACTCTCTATGCAGGTTAAAAAAATTAAAATCCCCAAGGGCCCTCCCCTGTGTGAGGCCTTCTTGTAGCTCAGAGAGTGGCAGCTGGTGCTTCTAAGGGTGAGGCAGGACCGAATTTAGAAGTCAGCAAGCCTCGTGTTTGTGCTGCAGTTGGGAAGCTGGTGCAAATGGAGAGCTGATGAAAACTGAGCACTGGACTGTTAGGTCCCAAGAAGGAGGGGCATGAAGGAAGAATTAATCTGTTCTAGAGAAGTGACTGGGAGATCAGGTGTCACTCACTGAATCTCTGGAAGGTACACAGGACCTTCACTCCTAGAGAACCTTTGGGACAGTGTTCTCCTTTTACACCCTCTGTTGAGCACAGCTGCTCTTTTAGCCTCACTTGTCCTTCCCCATCTATACTCCTTGCATACCCCATAACCAGCCCCACTAGAACTGCTAGGAAATAGACTGGGGCTCCAAACCTTCTCTGGCAGCGGTGACGACCATCAGCCCATTGCTCCCCTCCCCACAGCAGTCTGATTCTCCAGGCTTCTAAAATAGATCCACCTGAGTCAGAATCACCCAGACCCTGTTAAACCTGTGGGTCCTAGGGCTCCTCTCCCGACTTCCTGAATCAGAATGTTTTGGGGTGGAGCTCATGAATCTGCATTTGTGACAAGGCCCTGGGCAGTTCTGAAGCATCCTAAAGGGTAAAGACCAGCTCCAGCACTTCCTGCTGTGGGGGCTTCTTTTTTTGCGCCACGCGGGCCTCTCACTGTTGTGGCCTCTCCCGTTGCGAAGCACAGGCTCCGGACGCGCAGACTCAGCAGCCATGGCTCACGGGCCCAGCCGCTCCGCGGCATGTGGGATCTTCCCGGACCGGGGCACGAACCCGTGTCCCCTGCATCGGCAGGCGGACTTTCAACCACTGAGCCACCAGGGAAGCCCCTGTGGGAGCTTCTGAAGCTCTGCCCACCCTGCCTTCACTTGTCTTGGGGCCTTGCCTGCTGATTTGTGATTGTTTCCAGCTGTCACTTTGCAACTTGGCCTCCCTGAGAACAGCATTCATCTTTGGTCTGCAGTGCCTGGCCCTTAGCGAGCTCTGATCCATGCTCCTCTTTCCTCCCACACCAACAGCAAATGCCTGATAAAGTCTCTCGTGGAGGCTAGTAGAGGAGGTAGGGAGAGAGGGCTGCAGGAGAGGCACAAGCCGCTGGATTTTTAGCTGGTTGATGCACACGGTGGTTTGGGGTCCCTCTGGAGCGGAATTTCCAGCAGCCCCGTCCACTTCCACAGTCTGGAGGAGCTGCTGCGTCTGTAAGTAAAATGTGAGTGACCATAACTGGGACAGGGCAGGGCCCCTCTCAAGAGCAGAAATAGAATTCCTTGCGAAAACGGTTCAAGTTGGAGATAGGATGTGATAGGTTTCAGTCCGAGGGTCCACTGGTCCAAAAACCACCTGAACATCTCCAGGGTTGTGGGAAGGCGGCAAAACAGTGGCCAGGGTAAGCTTTAATATACAAGCTCTACTTGAGCTAGGTGACATGCTTCACTGTTCCCCAAACAAAACACAAAGCTCCCCAATGTCAATCTGGCTGCTCTGGCTACAGCACGTTCTGAATGGTTTCGGAAGGAAGTGATGGTGATCCTACTTTAATCTAGAGTCTGCAGGGAAGGGGCAGGCAGTGGGCTCAGCACTATTTCAGCATCCTGAGGGATAGCTTGTCCAAATGGACAAGCCCTAAGGCAGGCTAGGAGGCTAGGGCGAGCTACTGCCACAATCCAGTTGCCCATGATGGTGTCTCAGACCAGGTGATAAGAAGTGGTGCAATTCTGGGTTTATTGGGGAGGTAAAACTGATAGAATCTGCAGACAGACTAGGCTGAAATGGGACAAAGAGGAGTTAAAGATGGCACCAAGGACTTGAGCAACAGGAAAAATGAAGTGAGTTAGCATTTCCTGCAAGGGTGGGGAGCAAGCTGGTTGGGGAGAGGGTAGGATGTCAGAGGCTCCCTTGTCTTCAGGTTATGTTTGCTGGGCCTCTTAGGCGTCCCGGTTACTCTCACCGCCCATCCACGCCACCATTCCCTTTTGCCTACACCTGAGAAATGATCTCCTGACCTGTCTCCCTACCCTCACTTTTAAAAAAATTTTTATTTATGTATAGTTGATTTTAAATGTTCTGTTACAATGTTCATTGCAGCACTATTTACAATAGCCAGGACATGGAAGCAACCTAAGTGTCCATTGACAGATGAATGGATAAAGAAGATGTGTCACATATATACAATGGAATATTACTCTGTCATAAAAGAAATGAAATTGAGTTATTTGTAGCAAGGTGGATGGACCTAGAGACTGTCATGCAGAGTGAAGTAAGTCAGAAAGAGAAAAACACATACCATATGCTAACACATATATATGGAATCTAAAAAAAAAATGGTTCTGAAGAACCTAGGGGCAGGACAGGAATAAACATGCAGATGTAGAGATGGACTTGAGGACACTGGGAGGGGGAAGGGTAAGCTGGCATGAAGTGAGAGAGTGGCATGGACATATATACACTACCAAATGTAAAATAGATAGCTAGTGGGAAGCAGCTGCATAACACAGGGAGATCATTCGGTGCTCTGTGACCACCTAGAGGGGTGGAATAGGGAGGGTGGGAGGGAGATGCAAGAGGGAGGGGATATGGAGATATATGTATACGTATAGCTGATTCACTTTGTTACACAGCAGAAACTAACACAGCGTTGTAAAACGCTTATACTCCAGTAAAGGTGTTAAAAAATAAGAAAATTTTAAAAATTAAAAATAAATAAGTAAATAAATGTTGTTTTAGTTTCATGTATACAGCACAGTGATTCAGGTTTACATATATATCTATATTCTTTTTCAGATTCTTTTCCCTTCTAGTTTATTACAAAATACTGAGTATAGTTCCCTGTGCTATACAGTAGTTCCTTGTTGATTATCTATTTTATATATAGTCATGTGTATATGTTAATCCCAAACTCCTAATTTATCCCTCCCCCCTTTCCCCTTTGGTAACCATAAGTTTGTTCTTTATGCCTGTGACCTACTCTCACTATTTATTTTCTAACTTCTGTACCCTGAAAGAATACTTAAAAGTGAAAAATCTGATTTTAATTGTGGGTGTGACCCATCTGCCATGGTCTCCTGTTGCCCCTTGGGGAACATCTATCTAGCTTTCTTCTTGTGTCCCCAAGCCCTCTCTGTCCTGCCCCCAAACCTCCTCCAGTTGCTCATTTACCCCAGCCCTGCTGTAATTATCGAGTTCTTGGGGGCTCCCTTGGTTCTGTGGCATGGACTGCACCTTTCCTTCTCCCCAGCCCTTTCTCCTGGGCCATGATGAGACATCGTTCAGGCCTCTCTTCCTTTCAGAGATCTTCCATCCCCTGCTCAGGTAGGGATCCCATCATGCACCCACGTGGCTCCTGAGTTTCCCAGTTCCTAGCTCTCATGCTCCTGCCACATATAAGTGGTCGATGCCTTCACTTCCCACTAGGCCATAAGACCCACACTGGATCCTCAGCTCCCCAGCATAGGGCCTGACACCCTCTGAGCTTTGAGCACATTAGTCAAGTCTACCAGTGGATGATTTGCCAAGAACCTGCTGCAGGCGAAGCTCCCTGTTCTCTGAAAGTAAGACCACAGTGGCCTGAGTCTTAGTGCAACTGGGCCTGTCTCTGAGGTCTTGTGCAGGGCCAGTGGCTCTCCATGTCTATTTATCCTGCCTGATTTTGCAGAGGTCCTTGTGCTGCCACATGGGTCTCTACTGTTCCTCATTCCTTTTCTTTTCAATTAAGATCACTGCCATATTTCTCTAGGAAATCTGCTGTGGCTCCCTCACTGCATGGTTCTGGAGCTACTAACTTCATGAATGTGGGGACACAGGTCCTAGCCCTCCTTTCTCTGAGATTTTGGAAACCTACTTTCCCCAAATCTAGGCTACCTTTTTCCTTTTTTTTTATAATAGATTCCACATATAAGTGAGATGATACAGTATTTATCTTTCTGACTTATTTCACCTAGCATACATAATGCACTCAAGATCCATCCATATTGTCACAGATGGCAGGATTTCCTTAATTTTTATGGCTCAATAATATTCCACTGTGTGTATATTTACTTATATACCACACTTTCTTTATTCATTCATTCATCGATGCACACTTAGGTTGTTTCCACATCTTGGCTATTGTAAGTAATGCTGCAATGAACAGGGGAGTAAAGGTATCTTTTTAAGTTAAGTGTTTTCATTTTCTTTGGATAAATACCCCAGAAGTAGAATTGCTGGATCATATGGTAGTTCTGTTTTTAATCTTTTGAGGATCCTCCATACTGTTCTCCATAGTGGCTGCACCAATTTACATTCCCACCAACAGTGCACAAGTGTTCCCTTTTCTTCACATCCTTGCCATTATCTTTTATCTTTTTGATAATAGCCATTCTGACAGGTGTGAGGTGATATCTCATTGTGGTTTTGATTTGCATTTCTTTGATGATTAGTGATGTTGAGCATCTTTTCATATATCTGTTGGCTATCTGTACGTCTTCTTTGGAAAAATGTCTATTCAGATTCTCTGCCCATTTTTAAATTGGATAGTTTATTTTTTTTCAATTGAGTTGTATGAGTTTTTATATTTTTTAGATTAAAACCCTTTATCAGATATGATTTGCAAATATTTTCTCCCATTTAGTAGGTTACCTTTTCATTTTGTTGATGGCTTGTTTTGCACTACCTTTTTTCTTATTACTTTATGTTCCAGAGCAGTTTTATTTTTTATGTGTATTTTTTTTTTTTTTTTGCGGTACGCGGGCCTCACTGTTGTGGCCTCTCCCGTTGCGGAGCACAGGCTCCGGATGCACAGGCTCAGCGGCCATGGCTCACGGGCCTAGCCGCTCCGCGGCATGTGGGATCTTCCCGGACCGGGGCACGAACCCGTGTCCCCTGCATTGGCAGGCGGACTCTCAACCACTGCGCCACCAGGGAAGCCCGATATATTTTTTAATTGAATAACTTTGACATATAACATTACGTAAATTTAAGGTATGCAACATGTTACTTTGATACATTTATACATTGTAATGTGCCTGCCATTGTAGTGATATTTAGCATATTACATAATTATAGTATAATATTATTGTCTATATTCATTATAATGTGCATTAAATTTCAAATGCTTATTTACTACTTGCTGCAAGTTTGTATCCTTAAACAACATCTGTCTTATCCCCCTAACCCCCATGCCCTGGTAACCACCATTTTACTCTGTTTTTTACCTGTCAGACTTTTTTAGATTCCAAATATAAGCTATGTCATATAGTACTTGTCTTTCTCTGTCTGATTTATCTCACTTAGCATACTGTGCTCAAGGTCCATTTTTGTTGTTTCAAATGGCAGGATATCTTCCTTTTCATGGTTGAATGATCCATGTGAATATATACCACATCTTTTTTATCCATTCATCTGTTGATGGGCATTTAGGCTGTTTCCATATCTTGGCTATGGTGAATAATGCTGAGATAAATGTGGGAGTGCATATAGCTCTACAAAATAATGTTTTTATTTTCTTTGGATACATACCCAGAAGTGGAATTGCTGGGACATATGGTAGATCTATTTTTAATTTTTTGAGGAACCTCCATATGGTTTTCCATAGTTGTTGGATGAATTTACATTTCCACCAACAGCAGGATTTCCTTTTTACCACATCCTCACCAGCACTTGTTTTCTCTTGTCTTCTTGATGATACCCATTCTGATAGGTGGGAGGTAATATCTTCTTGTGGTTTTGATTTCCATTTCCTTGATTATTAGTGATGTTGAGCATCTTTACATGTGCCTGTTGGCCATTTTGATGTCCTCTTTGGAAAAATGCCCATTTAGTTTTTCTGTGCATTTTAAAATTGGATTTTTGGGGTTTCCCTGGTGGCACAGTTGTTGAGAGTCCGCCTGCCGATGCAGGGAACATGGGTTCGTGCCCCAGCCCGAGAAGATCCCATATGCTGTGGAGCGGCTGGGCCCGTGAGCCATGGCCGCTGAGCCTGTGTGTCCAGAGCCTGTGCTCCGCAACGGGAGAGGCCACAACAGTGAGAGGCCCGCGCACCGCACAAAAAAAAAAAAAATGGGATTTTTTTTGTTGTTGTTAAGTTGTATGAATTCTTTATATATTTTGGATATTAACCCCTTATCCAATATATGATTTGCAAAATTTTTCTCCCATTCTATAGGTTGTCTTTTCATTTTGTTAATTGTTTCTTTTGCTGAGCAGAAGCTTTTGAGTTTAATATAGTTCTATTGATTAATTTTTGCTTTTGGTGTTTGTGTTTTTGGTATCATATACAAAAAATCATTTCCAGGACCAATACTGAGGAGATTCTTCCTTACACTTTTTTTTCCCCTAGGAGTTTTGTGGTACCAGGTTTTATGTTTAAGTCTTTGATCCGGTTTGAGTTAATTTTTGTGAGTGATGTGAGATAGCAGTCCAAATTTCTTTTTTTGCATGTGTTTCTTTAGTTTTCGCAGCATGATTTGTTGAAGAGACTCTTCTTTCCCCATTGGGTGTTCTTGGCTCCCTTGTCGAATATTAGTTAACCATGTATGCGGGAGTTTAATTCCAAGCTCTCTATAATGTTCCATTGGTCTATGTGTCTATTTTTATACTAGTACCATGCCGTTTTTATTACTATGGCTTTGTCATATAGTGTGAAATCAGGAAGCATGATACCTCTGGCTTTGTTTTCTTTTCTCAGGATTGCTTTGGCTATTCAGGGTCTTTTGTAGTTTCACACAAATCTTAGGATTATTTCTTCCACTTCTGTGAAGAATGCCTTTGCTATTTTGATCAGGACTGTGCTGAATCTGTAGGTGGCTTTGGGTAGTATAGCGATTTTAACGATATTAATTCTTCCAATACATGAACATGAAAAGTCTTTCCATTTGTTTGATTATCTTTGATTTCTTTCAGCAAAATCTTTACTTTTCATTATACAGATCATTCACTTCCTCGGTTAAATTTATTTCTAAGTACTTTATTGTTTTTGATGCTATTGTGAATGAGATAGTTTTCTTTTTTTAAATTATTTATTTTTGGTTGCATTGGGTCTTTGTTGCTGTGTGCAGGCTTTCTCTAGTTGCAGTGAGTGGGGGCTACTCTTCGTTGCAGTGCACGGGCTTCTCATTGCAGTGGCTTCTCTTGTTGCAGAGCACAGGCTCTAGGGACGTGGGTTTCAGTAGTTATGGCACACGGGCTTGGTAGTTGTGGCTCACAGGCTCTAGAGCACAGGCTCAGTAGTTGTGCACGGGCTTAGTTGTTCCGCGGCATGTGGGATCTTCCTGGACCAGAGCTCAAACCCTCGTCCCCTGCATTGGCAGGTGGGTTCTTAACCACTGCACCACCAGGGAAGCCCCGAGATCGTTTTATTTCTTTTTCAGATGCTTCATCATTAGTGTAAAGGAATGCAACTGATTTCTGAATGTTGATATTGTATCCTACAACTTTACCGAAACTATTGATTAGTTCCAATAGTTTTCTCTCCTTTTTAAAAGATTTTTTTCTTCATTTTTATTTTTTATTGAAGTATAGTGATTTACAATATTATTTCAGGTGTATAACGTAGTGATTCAATATTTTTATAGATTATACTCTATTTAAAGTTATTATAAAATACTAGCTATGTTCCTTGTGCTGTACAATATATCCTTGTAGCCTATGTATTTTATACATAGTAATTTGTACCTCCTAATAGCATACATCTATCTTGCCCCTCCTCCCTTCTTTCCCCCACTGGTGACCACTAGTTTGTTCTCTATATCTGTGAGTCTGTTTCTGTTTTATTATATTCATTCATTAACTTCATTTTTTAGATTCCACATGCAAGTGAAAACATACAGTATTTGTCTTTCTCTGTCTGGTTTACTTCACTAAGCATCATACCCTCCAGGTCCATCCATGTTGCAGATGACAAAAATTCATTCATTTTTATGGCTGAGTAGACCACTCTTGCAACTCCTATTCAATATAGTACTAGAAGTCCTAGTTAGGGCAATTAGTTTTTTGATTGACTTTGGGTTTTTTAATATGTGAGACCATATCATTGGCAAATAGCAACAATTTTTCTTCTTTGTTCCCAATTTGGATGCCTTTTATTTCTTTGTCTTGCCTAGTTGCTCTAGCTAGGACTTATAGTACTAAATGGGAGTGGTGAGAGTGGACATCCTTGTCTTGTTCCTGATCTGAGAGGAAGAGCTTTCAATTTTCCTCCATTGAGTATAATGTGAGCTATAGGTTTGACATATATATAGCCTTTATTGTATTGAGGTATATTCCTTCTACATGCAGTCCATTAAGGGTTTTATTCATGAAAGGATGTTGTATTTTGTCCATTTTTTTTCCTGTGTCTCTTGATATAATCCTGATTTTATCTTTCATTTTGTTGATGTGATGTATTACAGTTATTGATTTGTGTATGTTGAACCATCCTTGCATCCCAGGGATAAATCCCACTTGGTCATGGTATATAATCCTTTTTATGTATTCTTGAATTCAGTTTGCTAATGTTGAGAATTTTTGCACCTATATTAATCAGGGATATTGGCCTATAGTTTTCTTTTCTTGTGGTATCCTTATCTGGTTTTGGCATGAAGGTAATGCTGTCTTTGTAAAATGAGTTTGGAAGTGTTCTCTCCTTCACAATATTTTGGAAGAGTTTGAGGAATATTGCTGTTAATTCTTCTTTAAATGTGTAGTAGAATTCACCAGTGAAGTTGTGTGGTCCTAGAGTTTTCTGTGTTGGGAGTTTTTTGATTACTGATTCAATCCCTTTGTACTTATTATTGGTCTGTTCAGATTTTCTATTTCTTCCTGATTCAGCCTTGATAGAAATGTATCCATTTCTTCTAGGTTATGCAATTTGTTGCAATATAATTGTTCACAGCAGTCGCTTACGGTTCTACGTATTTCTGTGGTATCAGTTGTAATGCCTCCTCTTTCATTTCTGATTTTATTTGAGTCTTCCTCTCTTTTTCTTAGTCTAGGTAAAGCTTTGTCAATCTTGTTTATCTTTTAGAGCAGTTCTAGGTTTACAAAAAGTTGAGCAGAAAGTATAGATGATTCCTGCATACCCCTTGCCTCACCTACTCAAGGTTTCCCCTATTATTAACATCTCGCACTGGTGGTGTATATTTGTTACAACTCATGAACCAATATTGATACTTTATTATTAACTAAAATCCATAGTTTACATTAGGGTTCACTCTTGGTGTTGTATATTATATGGGTTTTGCCAAGTGCATGGTCATGTATCCTCATTACAGTATCATACAGAATAGTTTTGCTGCCATAAAAATCCCCTGTGTTCCACCTATTTATCCCTCCCTTTCTCCCCTCAAACCCCTGATAACAATTTTATCTTTTCATTGATTCTATATATCTGCCTTTTCCAGAATGTCATATAGTTGGAATCTTACAGTATATAGCGTTTTAGATTGGCTTCTTTCACTAAGTAATATGCATCTAAGGTTTTTATGTGTCTTTTTGTGGCTTGATAGATCATTTCTTTTATTGCTGAATAATATTACATTGTATGGATGTACTACAGTTTGTTTATCCATTCACCTTTTAAAGAACATCTTAGTTGCTTCCAGTTTTCAGCAATTATGAATAAAGCTTCCATAAGCATTCAGATTTGTTTTTTTTTTAATGTGGACATAATTTTTCAATTCATTTAGGCAAATACTGAGGGGTGTGATTGCTGGATCATATGGCAAGGCTGAATTATGGTCATAAGACTATGTTTAGTTGTGTAAGAAACTAAACTGTCTTTCAAAATGACTGCATCATTTTTGCATTCTCAACCAGCAGTGAATGAGAGTTCTTGTTGCTCCACATCCTTGTCAGTGTTTGGTGTTTGTCAGTGTTTTGGATATTAACCATTCTAATAGGTGTGTAGTGATAACCTGATGTTTTTATTTGCAATTCTCTAATGGCATATGATGTTGAACATGTTTTCATATGCTTATTTGTCATCTGTACATCTTCTCTGAGGTGTCTGTTTGGATCTTTTGCCCATTTAAAAACTGGATTTGTTGTTGAGTTTTAAGCATTCTTGGTATATTTTGGATACAAGTCCTTTATCAGATATGTATTCTGCAAATATTTCCTATCAGTCTGTAACTTGTATTTTTATTTTTAACACTGTCTTTCACAGAGCAGAAGTTTTAAATGAAATCCAGTGTATAATTTTTTTTTCTTTCATAGATCATGCTTTTGGTGTTTATCTAAAATCTTATTACCGAACCAAGGTCTTTTAGATTTCCTCCTATGTTATCTTCTAGAAGTTTTGTAATTTCGCATTTTACATTTAGGTCTATGATCCATTTTGAATATTTGTGGAAGGTGCAAGATCAGTGTGTAAATTCTTCTCCTCCTTCTTCTTCTTCTGCATGTGGATGTCCAGTTGTTCCAGTACCATTGCTTAACAAAGATTAGTTGGCTATATTTGCCTGGGTTTATATCTGGGTTCTCTATTTCTTTCCATTGATCCATTTATTCTTTTGCCAGTGTCACACTGTCATAATTACTGTAGCTTTACAGTAAATCTTGAAATTGAATTGTGTCAGTCTTCTGACTTTGTTCTTCATGATTGTGTTGGTTACTCTGGGTCTTTTGCAGATCCATATTAGCTTTAGAATCAGCTTGTTGATATTCACAAAATAACTTGCTGGGATTTTGATTGGGATTGCATTAAATCTATAAATCAATAGGAAGAATTAACAGTTTAACAATATTGAATATTCCTTTCCATGTACATGGCATATCTCTACATTTATTTAGAATTTATTTGATTTCTTTTATCATACTTCTTAGATTTCTTCATATAGATCTTGTATCTATTTTGTTAAGTTTATTCCTACGTATAATACTTTGTGTGTGTGTATGTGTGGGGGGGGGCATGCTAATGTAAATTGTATTGTGATTTTAGTTTCAAATCCAACTTGTTCATTGCTGGTATATAGGAAGGCAATTGACTTTTGTATATTAACTTTGTGTCCTATAACCTTGCTATAATCACTTCTTAGTTCCAGGAGTTTTTTGTCAGTTCTTTGGGATTTTCTACAAAGATAATTATGTCATCCTTGAACAAAGACATTTTTATTTTTTCCTTCACAATCTCTATGCCTTTTATTTCTTTTTCTTGTCTTATTGCATTAGATAATTTCACTGACTACGGATTTCTAGGTTGGTGGTTTTTTCTTTCAATACTTTCAATACTTCACTCAATTCTTGCTTACACGGTTTGTGACAAGAATTCAATGTAATTCCTATCCTCTATAGGTAAGGTTCATCTATAGGTAAGGTGTTTTTTTCCCTCTGACTTTTTTCAAGATTTTCCTTTTTGTCTTTGTTTTCTGCAATTTGCATATGATATGCATAGGTGTAGACTTTTAGTGTTTTATCCTGCGTGGTGTTCTCTGAGCTTCTTGGATTTGTAGTTTGCTGCCTGTTATTAATTTGAGGAAATTTTTAGCCATTATTACTTCTAATACTTCTTCTGTTCCCTTCTCTCTTTCTCTTCCTTTTGGTATTCTTATTATGCATGTGTTACACCTTTTGTAATTGTCCTACAGTTCTTGAATATTATGTTCATTTTTTCTATGTTTTTCTCTTTTTATTTCAGTTTGAGAAGTTTCTATTGAGATATTCTCAAGCTCAGAGATTCTTTCCTCAGCCCTATCTATTGGTGAGCCCAGCAAAGGTATTCTGCATTTCTGTTACAGTGTTTTAGATTGCTAGCAATTTTTTTTTATCCCTTCTTAGAGTTTCAGTCTTCCTGCTTATGTTATCCATCATTCTTGCAATGTTGTTCACCTTTTCCTTTAGAATTCTTAGCATATCAATCATAGTTATTTTAAATTCCCAGTCCAATCATTCCAAAATCATTGCCATATCTGAATTCAGTTCTGTTGCTTTCTTTTTATCTTCAGACTTTTTTTTCTTGCCTTTTAGCATGCTTTGTATTTTTGTTGAAAGCTGAACTTAATATATTAGGTAATAGAAACCAGGTAAATTGGCTTTAGTGTGATGGTATACTTGATCTGGCTGGGAGTTATATTGTGTTTGCTGTTTGCTGTAGCTGTAGTTGTCTGAAATGTCAGTTTCCTCTTATGTCCTTGTTTTTCTTTCTCCTACCAAGTCCTTGTTAAATAGAGTCTGAGCCTTTCAGTTTTTTTAACTATAATCCGCTGTCATTGTGCAGGGGTTCTGTTGCTGAGTTAGAAGGCGGCACTGGGGAGAGGGAACATTCTATAGTTCTATAATTATGTCTCAGTCTTTTTGTGGGTCTGGGCCCCTGGGGTATGATCTTCACAAGTGCTTCTCAGCCTCCCCCTCCCCTCTTCTACGTGACAGGAAGTCTAGAGGGGCTGGCTAATTGCCCTTCCCCAGGTCAGATAGAGTACTTTCCCTTGAGTGCTGGCCTTTGTTACAGAGAATTGGAGGAAGAACAGGGTGCTCTGGCAGATTTCAAAATGGTTGCTTTTACACTGTTCCTGCTGGAAGCATGAGGGGATTTTCCTCCAATCTTCACAGTGAGAACTTGGTGGGGCTCCTGGAGGTGAAACTCAGAAAAGTGGGAGAGGGGACTAAACTGGTCACCGCCTAGAGTTTTGAACTCTCAAGCTTGTCCACACTCTGCCCCCAGCAGTTGGTTAATTACAGTTTGTGTTCCTACTGGTACTGTCCCCACCAGCAGGCTTCTCCTCTGGGGCTCCCTGTGAAACAGGAGGGAAGGGGGCAGAGCACAACCCTTAAAGAATGACATAGCCATTGAGGATATGACATAAACTCATTAGAACCAACTATGCCCAATATGGTGGAAGATTTGACTTCCCTTAGACCTTGAGCCTCATTTTATGCATATTGTAATGCATTAGCATCTAGAAGATGCACCCACAGGTGCCATGACTGTTCTGAGGCTGACCATAAAAGGCCAAAAAGTGGGTGGTGGCTCAGTTTCTGGAAATCTCCACCCCTTCTCCAAGATGGAATAATCCTCCCATTTTATTAGCCTACGGAATTACGCAGCCCGTAAAAACTAACCACCCCACATTTTAGGGCCACTCTCGCCTTTTGAGATGGACTGCATTCTATCTATAGAATGTGTAGCTTACTAAATAAATCCACTTCTTACCTATCATTTTGTCTCTCACCGAATTCCTTCTGCATTGAGACATAAAGAACCTGAGCTGCAGTAAGTCCTGACGCCAGGTGAGTGATTTTAACTAAAAGACAGTGGGTTCAAGTCCTGATCTGAGTTTTGGCTGAGTAAAAGTCTTAGTTCGTGGGTTCAGTTCCCAACCTGAGTTTTGGCTGGGTTTGAATCCCATCCGAGTTGTGTGGTTTCACCCATAAGCTATGATTCTCTGTATCTGCCTCTCTCTCTAGTTACCGTTTGCCTTGTGACTTCAGTTCTCTGACGGATCTAAGAAGAAACATTGCTTTTCAATTTATTCAGTTATTTTCTTATTGTAATAATGGGAGTGATGCTTCTAAGCTTGTAATAGTACAGAGAAGAAATCCGAAATCTAGGTTACTGTGTCTGAGGTTCCTTAGCTGACGACAGAGGGACCTAATTCCACTTGAATTACCCATTTCCTTTCACTGACTTTGGTTTTTTTCATGCTACTGGTGTTTCTCTTGCTTCTTTGACCTACTGAGAGCAGCAGAGAAGGTGACAGTTAAAATTGTGGTCAGCACCTGGCCCTACAATGAGGTTGTGAACTTCCAGATTAGTAGAAGGCAGATGACAGGTGGCCCCCAGCTTGTGTGGGGTTTACCATGCTAAAGCCAGCTTCAGTCCCAACAAAGACTCTGGCCCGCACCCCCGTGCGGCCCAGCTAACCTGCTACTTCTCTGATTCCCAGTCCTAAGGTTCTCCCAGGTCTCTCACTGACCAGCTCTTCTCCAAGGGCTACCTCCAGGGAAAGTCTAGAGAACATCCAGGGAGGCAGCAGCCGTGACATAATCAGAGTGCCAGCAGTGATGTGGACCTTTGTCTACAAAATCTTCTCCAAATTGCTGCTGGGAAAGAAGACGACAGTGAGAGTTCCTCGGCCTGATGTGGACTGTGGCAACCAGTATACAGGGGTCTGCTGGCTGGAGGAGGAACCCCCCAAGTCTCACCAGTGTTGGGGATGTCCTGAGCCTTGGCCCCTGTGGAACTGAGTTTCAGATCAAGACTCTGGGAGCAGGCATAGTCACTGGACACAAAGCTGCCTGGAGCCAGAGTGGAGCTACCAGTAGAAGAACCAGGGAAGGAAGCAAGCAAAGTGGTGGGAGTGTGGTGAAGGCCCTGCCCAGGGCTGCAGATACAGAACCAGAGACGCCCATGCTGGAGTAAGGCTGGGAGAGTACCAGTATTATTGTTTGCAATGATTCTTTTAAATTATTTTTGAAGATCCTTTCTTAACCTTTAAGAATCAGGATAGTTAACATTTGAAACATTTTCTGTATCAGTTAGTTTTTAGGTGTTAGAAACTGGCAAGAAGCCTGAGAGGAGGCTTAATTCTGGAAAGTGTGTCTTTTACAACAATTTCAATGTGAAAGACATTTTTACAAATGAATTTTGACTCCTGTGGTGAACACATGCTGATAAACTGCCGCATTCTAGTATCTGATATGGTCACGGTCTTCAAATGAAAAAGCAAGCACTTGCTGCCCTTTGAAATACCTGCTGCATCTCCTGCTGCTATGTGTGCGTGAGTGAACCTGCTTTTATGGTTGTATTTTTTGTGTTGAATAGCTACTTTGAATTTTCATGATTATGCTTTGATTATTCATAATTTTTCATTTTATAGAACTGATGGGTGTTAACAATAAACTAAATAAATGTGTGAAATAAATAAGTGGTTAAAAGAGATCTTTTCCTTTGGGGGACAGAGGACGGGAAGGAAACTGGAGAGGGGGTTCACAGAGGTCTTGGGAGTTTGAATGCATATGTTGAGAGGTAATTACTCTCCCTGGGGGTGGAGTCACTTGCCACTCCCCTAAGCCAACTCTCAAAGAATCATGTAATTTTCGATGATGCCTGCAGGAAGAGCTTGTCATCTTGTTTGATAGGATTGTTGATCTACCCAGAGGAAGAGGAAACTGGGGGATGTGGTCCTTGAAGAGAGCATGGCCAGCCTGCACTCAGTATGCACACACATGTGAGTTTCCCATGGGTCAAAAGAACATCTGGGAAGCTAGCCAAATTGAACCACTTTGCTGCATCCTTCTCAAGCATGCTGTCTGCAGGTGAGGGAATCCAGGATCAGAGGAGCATTGGGCTGTCCTGGCAGGAGCAGGATGGAGCAGAGATTAGGGGTTCGGCCAAAGCTGAGGGAACTGAGGAATAGGGAGGATCTGGGGAGACTGTGGCTGCACCAATTCTCTCATCTCCCGTTATTGCCTCATCGCTGAAGGAACAGCAAGAGCCTGTGAGAGGGATCAAGAGGAGGTTTCTGGAGGCAGAATGGCCCCCTCCCCACAGCAGGCCCCCGACCTGCTGGGATCAGAATTGGATACAAGGGGGCTTCCCTGGTGGCACAGTGGTTGAGAGTCCGCCTGCCGATGCAGGGGACACGGGTTAGTGCCCCGGTCCGGGAGGATCCCACATGCCTCAGAGCGGCTGGGCCCGTGAGCCATGGCCGCTGAGCCTGCGCATCCGGAGCCTGTGCTCTGCCATGGGAGAGGCCATAACAGTGAGAGGCCCGCGTACCACAAAAAAAAAAAAAAAGAATTGGATACAAGGTCAGAGTTTGCAAACTGAACAGTATAATCAAAGTTGTATGAACACGATATGCTCTGTTCAAGATGCTATTGAGGGACAATAAGGAAGGATTCCACAGAGGAAATCAAAGGCAGTGATTTGAAAACTATAACAGACATGACAACATGTCATGTTACTACCCTGTGCTGTCAAGAGTGTTCAATCAGATCAATTCAATTATACATTTAAAAAAGATTTTCTTGTGATTTTTTTCCCATTGAGATGAGGCAGAAGGAAAAGAATCATCAGCTTCCTTTCTAAATTTTAAACAGAAGCAATATATGCTCCCTGTAAAAATGTATGTGCACCATAAAATTTGATAGTGCCGGGCTTCCCTGGTGGCGCAGTGGTTGAGAGTCCGCCCGCCAATGCAGGGGCCCGGGTTCGAGCCCTGGTCCGGGAAGATCCCACATACCGTGGAGCAACTAGCCCCGTGAGCCATAATTACTGAACCTGCGCATCTGGAGCCTGTGCTCCGCAACAAGAGAGGCCGCGATAGTGAGAGGCCCGCACACCGCGATGAGGAGTGGCCCCCACTTGCCGCAACTGGAGAAAGCCTCGCACAGAAACGAAGAGCCAACACAGCCATAAATAAATTTAAAAAAAATAAAAATTAAAAAAAAAAAATTTATAGTGCCATAGTACCCCATAGTATGAATAAACCATATATATCTGTTCTAGTAGCAAGTAGGTAGTTCCAGACATCTGCTTTCACACTGCTTCTGTGAGCATCCTCTTGTATCTTTAGGTATTGGTGTGAATATTTCTGTAGAACAGATTTCTGGATGTGGAATCCTTGGTCAGAGGACGTTCATGTTTAGAAATCGGTACACATTACCGAAATTGACCTTGAAATGGCTCTACAAATTTATAAGCCCACCAAAAATGCGCCCAATCCATGGGAATCTTTGTCTTTTCATGTAAGATTTCTATGGAGCCAATGTTAACTTGACTTGCATGCTGTTGTCACAGTCTAGGTGCTCTCTCAGCTCTGCCAGTTTTTGTGAGTTAACCATCACAAAGGCTGCCTCAAGCAGGGAAAGCCTCATATCATTAAGTGTGTTTTGTACACTGGATTGGGATCCATACATAGATGCTGTGTTCACCCTTTCCCAGGTTTGCAGGATAGCTGCATGGAAAACGTGAACAGTGGGGAGAACTGAATATACCATGTCCTATTTTTAGAAATTTGCCAGAGGGTCACTGGGTGTGGGCTGGAAGGAGATGGGTGTGGATTCTGAATGTTCCAGCCTCCTAGGGGGCCTCCAGCATGGCCTTTATGGGTCACATAACATGTAGCTGAATGTCTAAGATCTTTAATGTTGCCTTTTGTACCAACTATATACGCAAATGTTTTAATACGCAAAATTCTTTAAGCAATAGGTAATGATTGCATATGGTCAAGGAACATATTTTTAATGTTATCACAAAACACCTGTGAGGACTCCAAAATATCTGCACACTAATGTAAATGATTATAGAAAATAAAACCTCCAGGCTTCCCTGCTGGCGCGGTGGTTGAGAATCTGCCTGCTAATGCAGGGGACACGGGTTCTGAGCCCTGGTCTGGGAAGATCCCACATGCCGCAGAACAACTGGGCCCGTGAGCCACACCTGCTGAGCCTGCGCGTCTGTAGCCTGTGCTCGGTGACGGGAGAGGCCACAGCAGTGAGAGACCCGCGTACCGAAAAAAAAAAAAAAAAGCTACAGATTTTTTTCCCAGAAAGTCAGTTTTTAAATATTTATCAGACCCCAGTGCATTACTTTATCACTCCCTCTATATTACCATATTTTTAAATAAACCATTTGGGAATAATTATGTCCCATTATTCCTTAATACAGAAGTGTGTATTTTCTTAAAATAAGGACATTCTCCTAGATCAAAATCAGGAAATGAATATTTATCCAACATTACTATCTGATCCATAACCATTTTTTTTAAAAGATTTTTTTGGTTGTGGACCATTTTGAAAGTCTTTTTATTGAATTTGTTACAATATTGCTTCTGTTTTATCTTTTTTGGCCACGAGGCATGTGGGATCTTAGCTTGCTGGCCAGGGATGGAACCCACACTCCCTGCATTAGGAAGGTGGCGAAGTCTTAACCATTGGACTGCCAGGGAAGTCCCTGATCCATAACCATGTTTTCAAAATGTCTCCTCTTCTCGAAATAGTGTCTTGTCTGGAATCCCACCCAGAGTCGCCTGTTGCATTTAGTTGTCATGTCTCTTTAGTCTCCTTCAATCTGAGGCAATTCCTTAGTCTTGCTTTATCTTTTTTATGACCTTGACATTGTTGAAGAGTATCAGCCAGTTTGTCTGATGTTTCCTCCTGATTTGTGAATTTCGGGGGCAAGACTACCTCACAAGTGATGCTGTTGTAGTCTTCTCACTGTACTGTGTCAGAAGGCACATCGTGTGAATTTATGTCATATCTGGTGATGTTAACTTGTCACTTGGTTGAGGTGGCATCTGCCAGTCTCCTCCACTGCAAAGTTGATAAGTGTTTTGTACTTCTAAAATAATTAGTATTTTGTGTTGAGATACTTTGAGACTTCTATTGTAGGGTGAAGTTTTCTCTTCTCCCCCATTTATTTGTTCATTTATGTATATCAGTACAGATATACATAATCTTGGATTTCATTTTTCTCAATCTGTAACTTCTATTAATTATTTTGATGTTCAAATTCGGCTATTGGGAGTCCCTTCAAGCGGGCTTTTCTGTCCATTTGACATCTCCCCACTATTGTCTGAGGACTTCCTTGCATTCCGGTAAAAGATGGTTTAGACCCATTCTGCTATGTGTTTCTTCAACACCCTCAAGCTATTAAATCAATTCTGACACTATTTACCTAGAGGTAGTGTCAGATCCCACAGGTTAAGAGCTCAGTCCTATAAGACTCCCCCCACCCTTCTCACACCAATTACAAATCCAGGTTGCCTGTGTTTCTGTCCCACCCACCATAAATTGGAGATTCCCAAGACCCCTGCCTTGGGTTCTGTTAATTTGTAGAGCAGCTCACAGAACTCAGGAAGAGTTTACTAATTAGACTACAGGTTTATTACAAAAGGATATAGCTCAGGAATCAGATGGAATAGATGCATAGAGGAAGGTATGTGGGAAGTGGCACAGAGCTTCCTTGCTCTCTCTCAGCACCTCTCTCCCTGCATCTCCAAGTGTTCACCAACCTGAAAGTTCACTGAACCCAGTCCTTTTGGGGTTTTGTAAAAAGGCTTCATCACATAGGCATGACTGGTTAAATCATTGGCCCTTGATGACTGAACTCAATCTCCATCCCCTTTCCCCTCCCAGCGGTGGAGGGGGGGTGCGTGGGCGGGGGTTAGTTACAACCCTCTCTCACACAGTTGGTTCCCCTGGCAACCAGCCCCATCCTTACTGGCTTTCCAAAAGTTATCTCATTAACTCGGGTGTGGTTGAAAGTGGCTTGTTATGAATATCCAAAGACACCCTTATCACTCTTATCACTTAGAAATTCCAAGAGTTTAAGAGCTCTGCTCTAAAATCTAGGTTGGGGCTTCCCTGGTGGCGCAGTGGTTGGGAGTCCGCCTACCGATGCAGGGGACACGGGTTCAAGGTTGAAGACCAAATAAATATTTCCTAGTATAAATCAGAACATCACACCCTTCTTACATTTTCCCCGCCCCAGCCCTGGCGTCCACCATTTCTCCAAGGAGCCTTGGTTCCTTTCAGTGGTAAATAGTACTAAAACCTAAGTTCTGGGTACAAGGTGTGCTCAGTGGTACAGGGGTGTTATTGTTTCTAAGCCCTCAAAGCAGACAGAGCTAGGAACTATATGTATGTGCACACACTACCTATCTATCTATCATCTACCTATCTAATCTATCTCTCTATCTATCCATCTATGTATCATATGTGTGCTTCATCTATTACATAGTAAAAACCATGAGTTCACAATTATTCTTTCATTCTCTCCTTTCGCTTCTGTTTTTCATCTGTTGTTGTTTTTGTATTTCTTTCCTCTGGCTGAAGAGACAGCACACTTAGTGAATTTTTTTATTTGATCAACCCCTTGTTAAGCAATTCTTGACATTATTCATTTTAATGTTCAAATTGTCCCATGATTGGTCAGGGGAGCCCCTTCGACCTAGCTCCTATGTCTTTTTGTTATGTTCCCATCAGTTTTTCGACATTTAAAAATTTTTTATTTATTTATTTTTGGCTGCAATGGGTCTTCAGTGCTGTGCGGGGGCTTTCTCTAGTTGCGGTGAGTGGGGTCTACTCTTTGTTGCAGTGCGCGGGCTTCTCACTGCGGTGGATTCTCTTGTTACGGAGCACGGGCTCTAGGCATGCCGGCTAAGTAGTTGTGGCTCGCGGGTTCTAGAGCACAGGCTCAGTAGTTGTGGCACACGAGCTTATAGTTGCTCCGCAACATGTGGGATCTTCCCGGACCAGGGCTTGAAACCGTGTCCCCTGCATTGGCAGGTGGATTCTTAACCCCTGTGCCACCAGGGAAGCCCCCCCGTCAGTTTTTGAGCATGTTTGTACATTACAGCAAAAGATGTTCCAGATTTACCTGTACTTTCTCTGCTCCAGCCCTGGAACCCACCATTTCTCCAAGTTCATTTTAGTGGGAAGTGACAGTGAAAACTAGGATCTGAGCCCTAAGTGAACTCATTGTTTATGAAGTGTCCTTGTTTCTAGATCTTTCTAGAGCTAGAAAATATATACAAAACTATTAAAATACACAAGTTAACTGATATCTCTAATTTTATCCAGTGAAGTTTCTCCTCTTTTTCCCCCATTCCAGTTTCTTTCATGTCTTCCACAGTGAACACCCTGACTAGCAGCAACATGAATATATTTCTACTCATCAGCTCAAACCTACAACACGCACAAATAAGCTTTGGAATTGCCTTTTTTTCCCAAAGAAAATCATATTCATACATGTACACATACACATCTATTGATACATAGGCAAAGGTCTCGCTTTTTCCCATTTTGGCTATACTGAGCCTTTTAAGCCTTTGCTGGCGTTTTGGTTCATACACTGGGGTCGTTGTATTTGTTCCGTCTAGAGGAAGCAGGAGAGCAAAGCACTGACTGGGTATCCAGGAAGCCGCCCAGGACCCAGTCCTGTGGCCACGAGGGCGCCTCACCACATGGCCAGGGCGGGGTCCGAGGGCTCATAGGGTTGTAACCAGGTGTCACTGTCCTCCTCTTCGGGGACGCGTTTCTCTCTAACTGGCAATGGGCAGATGGTAAGTGGATCTGGGTGTTCGCTGCCGTCATGGGCTCTAGGCCTGAAATACGCGCAGAGTGCCCCAGAAAAGGTGTCCGTGAAGGTGAAGATGTGGGAGCCATTGGATACATTGAAGAAGGACAGCTTTCCCGCCTCGCAGTCCAGAAAGATGCCCACGCACCGGGGTGGCACGCGCATGGTGAGCGCGATGCGGTGCGGGTCCAGCACGAAGTACTCGCAGCCGTTCCACAGCCCCATCACCCAGTAGCCACCCGCCGGGCTCAGGCGCGCCTGCCCGGCGCGCGGCACCGCTGCCAGGCACGCACCTAGGAACCAGCGGCTGCGGCGGCCCACGTGCACCTCCCAGTAGTGGCGGCCCGTGGAGAAGCGCTCCCGGCTTAGAACGCACATCTGCTCGGAGAACCGCTGGGGGTCACCGGCAGCTGAGCCTGGCGCCATCCTGCGGCAGGACACGCTCTTGCCATCCTCGGAGACCTCCAGGCTGGGGTGGGCGGAGCCAGGATCCAGGGTCACATCCACTGCGCAGAGGCATATGTTTAGTGCAGGTGAAGGACGGTTCTGCCCTTACTCCCACGCCTGTCCCCTCCCCCGACAGGCAAACCCTCTGGCTCTCCTGATGGACCAATCAGTGGAACAGTCACTCCCTCTCCTGCAACCCTCTTCCCACCACCCTGGTACTGAAGGGGCATGAAAGTCACTTCCTAATTTTTGAAAGTGATTAGAGGAATCCCATTTCTTTCCTGAACCGGAAGGTTCTTGAATTCCATGGTGCCATGCAGAGCAGAGAGAGCAAATGAGGTAGGTTTGTGGGGATAGAGGTGGGCTCACTTTCCCCAAGACCTGATCAACCGGAAGGCGCTTAGGGCTGATTCTGTCCCGGCTGCTCTCACTACCCTGTGTGACCATGAAATCACTAGTGAGCTCTGGGACTTTTTTACAGCAATTTTAGGATTTTAAAACTGTAGGGGACCTCTGAGGTCATCTAGTCCGGTACCCTGCACTCCAACACCCCATCCCCCCCCCAAAACACACCCATTTGATGGATAGGAACCCTCTGTCGGATGATGTGGGAGGTTCCTTACAAACTCTGTATTCTCTCCTGCAAAGAGGCCCTAGTAGCAACCTTTCTGCCAGTTGGAAACAAATCTAGTAAAACCCAGAAAGCTAGGTGCGTGTGGGAGCATGTGTGCACACAAACGTGTGCACGTGTGAGTGCAATCACGTTAATGCATGTGAGCATGTATGTGTGCAGGCGTATGTGTCATATTATGTGTTTTATAAGTGAGCTTTTGTGTCTGTGTGTGGGGCCCATACTGGGCTCCTGGACAGACCCTTCCTCTAATCTCAGTTCTGGATACCTCCGTTCTACTTAAGATCCAGCCAACCCAGTTCACAAGGCACAGTTCCTTGGCTTCAATTACCTGCATGTTGTTGAGCTGCTCTCCACTCTGAAACCAAACAGACAGGAAAAAGAAGCTCAGAGGTCTGGGTCAGTAACCCTAGAACCTTGAGGGAGGCTCAAAATGCAAAAGGGACGCCTACAAACTAAGTAACCTCGTTCCCACCATGATAGCTGGCTTGGATCCAGACCGGCCTGGGTCCACCACGGCATCTTCCCGGGAATTTGGGATTGGGTAGGGGGCTGGTGTCAGTGCTGGCTTGTACCAAAGCTGTGTACAGGCTGGAGTTGTGCTGGGAACAGTGGGATGACAGAGTATGTGGGCAAAGAGAACCAATACAAGCAACTGGGATACCTTAAAGGATGGAAATGAAGCCTCAATCTCTGACTGGCTTAGTCTCCAGGAGGCCCAGCTGAGCCTGGCTCCTGTCCTAAGACATCCTCTGGACACCCTGTCTTGCCCTCTTTCTTAACATGAGCCATTCTGTGTGGATGTCTGTTTTGTTTTATCTTGTTCTATTTTACAACAAAGAGAGCACCAAAGTCACAAAATGCAAAAGCAATAGAAGACATTTTCAGAGCTCCATAAATTTACAGCAAGGCCTTGCAACCCTGATTTTGCATCAGAATAACCAGTAGATCTTTAAAAATATAGAGCTTTTGCATAGAATAACTTAATTCGATAAAGGTGTCAATTCTCCCTAAATTTATCTATAAATTCAAAGCAATCCCGTATAAAACTACTTTTGGATTTTTTTAGAAACTTCATAAATTTATCCTAAAATTTATATTTTAAAGAGGTCCATTAACTTTAAAAAGGAAGGGGAAATGGAGGAGGACTTGCGCTTTCAGGTACTTTAAAGGCCAAAATAATATGTGATCAAAAGACAGACCCATGAAGACATGGGAACTGAATATGCACTAAAGGTGATACCCAAATCAATGGGGAAATCATGGATGGTGTAGTAGGTGGTATTGGGAAAACTGACACTTTATTCGGAGAAAAATTGCTGGATTCTTGTCTAACACTACATACCTAAAATGGTGAATTTCAGATGGATTAAAAACCTGCACATAACACATATACAGTGAGTAGAAGAAAATGTAAGAGACTGTCTTTGTGACCTAAATGTGAGGAAGATCTTCTTCAACAAAACTTCAGAAACACAAGCCATTAAGGTAAAAATGTGATGCATTAGCTTTTATCAAAATTGGTTATTTCTTTTCAATAAGGGGCACCATTGGACAAAGCTAATAGCAGGTGACGGAAGAGAAGAAGGAATTCACAATGTATAATAACAATGAGGGATTCATATCCTATGTGCATATATCATATTCTACAATAATAATAATATCGCATGAAGGATGCCTGCAAACCAAAAGGCTCCATCCCCCAGCACTGACACCAGCCCTGTCTTGTGAAATCAACAAGAAAAAGATAGCAATGCCATATGGAAAACAGGCAAAGGACAGGAACTGGTAATTTTCAGAAGAGGAAGCCCCAAAAGCCAGCTAGCATATAAAGAGATGCTCAAGCTTCTTAGTGTCCAGAGGAGTGCAAACCGAAAGAACAATTACTTGTCCCCATTGACTGGTAAACTTAGAAAGCTGGCTCACACGGGATGTGGGCACATGGAGCCGCCATGCACTGCGTGAAGGATGATGGTGCTACCTGCAGGAGATCCTTCTATCCCACTTAGTGACACATCCCCCATGGGCCAGCAGTTCCCCGCTTGGGTATACATCCCAGAGAAATCTCCACACAGAGCCAGAAGGCAACACATTTTCAGATATTTATTCAGCCTTGTTTGTGGTGGTATAGAGTTAGAAGCAGGCTGGATGTCTACTCCAGGAGGGTGGCTAGCTCAAAGGGAGTGCTCTGCAGCAAGGAGATACAGACTAGATTTACATGTGGCAGCAGGCATGGATAGTAAAACACAGCAATGAGTGAGATAAGCAAGGAACAGCACGAGACTGTAAATGTCTTTACAGAAACTAAAGTGCACCGCACAAAACAGAAATTCACCTCTTGCAAGAATACATACAAAATAAAGATACACATTAGACTGTTTGTTTTATGGGGGAAATGGAGGAAGGTACAGGGAGAAATAATTACATATAAGGTAACATGCCTTATATTTACATATAAGGTAACTCTCACCAGGAGTGAGGGTCTTTGAGGGGGGACACCAGGAATCTAGGTGATTCTGATGTGCAACCAGGATTGGCACCAATGATTTACCGTATGCTTACACTTCAGGACAATATAAAAATAACTATAAAAGTAAAACTCAAATATAACCTATACCAAGCAACACAGATTAGTACATGTGTGTAGCTATGGAACAAACCAGAATGAAGCATAGTTGATTAGTCAGAGCAGGTGACTGGGATGCTGAGATGTGACGTGGACAGTGGGAGGAAAACGGGCTTCACTCACCAGCCTGGCCTTCAGCCCTTCTCCAGTCTGAAGTAGCCAAGGAAAAACAGAATTAGAACAGCAGGTCCCTGCAGCTTCCCTGTTCACACGTCAAATTTTGCACCCACCCCTGCGCCTCTCCCCTTTCTCCTGCCACCCACACGGCCAGCGGAGTTCCAGCCTGGCCGTCATACCTGGTTGGGAGATAAGACGAACATACACGGATAACCACATGCTACAAGGTAGACAAGAAATAGTTCTAAGGGGGGGTCACTTACCCAGCTCCACTTGAAGTTTCCCTGTAAGCAGAACACACAGAGAAAACATCAGCCTTTGGATGAGTGGAACCACCTTCCCAAGGCAGTTAGGTTTCTTAATCTTAAACCACTGCTCAACCCAACCCCATCCTAGGTGCTGCATCACCCATCTGCAGGATTCTTTTTTTGTTTTGCAGTACGTGGGCCTCTCACTGTTGTGGCCTCTCCTGTTGCAGAGCACAGGCTCCGAATGCGCAGGCTCAGCGGCCATGGCTCACGGGCCCAGCCGCTCCGCGGCATGTGGGATCCTCCCGGACCGGGGCACGAACCCGTGTCCTCTGCATCGGCAGGCGGACTCTCAACCACTGCGCCACCAGGGAAGCCTATCTGCAGGATTCTTACACCTCATCCTATTCTTTGCTCTAAGGCAGAAATCTGCACAGCGCTGGGAAAGGGAAAACTGGTCTTGCTACTGAAGAACCTCCTTCAAGGGTTCTGGTCTGGTTTGGAGAGGCTACTGCTCACTTGCCCTGTAATACAAGCTTTTCCTGGGGAGGAAGTCCTGTGTAAGTCCAGGCACTGAGCACACCCTGCAGGAGCCTCAGGGTCACTTACTAGGTACATTATTTAAAGAACTAGGAGGACATCACACTCAATTATTTCCCCAGGCCAGATACCAAAACTCTAATATTTTGCCACTAGAAACGCATTCCTCTGATTTCTCTAATCTTTGTCTTTTAAAAGTAAGACTGGGAAAGGCAACAATATACCCTAATTCGGCCTATGATGTTAATGAATTATTGTGGCTCTTTTTGTTGTTTGGTTGATTGCCTTTTTTGTTTTTGTTTTCCCCTCCATGACTAGGTAGACTGCAAGACAAGCTTCAACTTTACTGTTTTGTCTGGTGTTTTACTGGGGCAGACAAGGTGGTTCTCAAGGTCTTCCCCCACCCGCGGTGGCCTTCTCCTCTCCTCTATCCCCTCTTCCTTTGGATTCACTCTTCCCTCCTCCCCCCACATGGTTTCAAGGTGCTGAGTCCCCCTGGGAAGAAAAGTGGATTTGATAAATTGCTTTCACTTTGGTGCAAATTAAAGCTGGCTTCCTTCCCAGTGACATTTGCATTAAAAAGAGGTTAGCCTAGGAAGATGAACCAGAAGGAGTAGACCTTTTACAGTGGAATTGTAAGTGAATTGTACAATTTGCAGGAGAGGGCCTGGCAGAGTCTTTCCAGAGGGTCTTAGGTCAGGCTTCCTTGGCAGGTGCACACGAATCGATTTCGGAGGGGAAAGGCAGGAGGCGCAGGGGGATGGATTTCGAATTAGAGCGCTGCCATCCATTGCTCTCCAAAGGGGGCCTAAAATCACTGAACCCCTGCTTCCACCGTGTGCCGGGGTTAACCCCCTAGCCCACAGCCAGCACCGTGGGCATGGCACCCAGAACTTACTCAGCTCTTCTGTGAGTTTCCCTGGAGAAAGAAACGAAGAAAAGAGGAAAATCTACATGGATCACTGAGGCCTTGCATCTCCAAAGTGCACAGACTTGGAACCCCATGTGCTCTGGAGAACCAGTTTGAGCTGGACTCGAGGGAGGAGCAGGCTCCGAGGCAGGAGAAGTGG